>NC_068938.1:86446958-86542800 GCF_016801865.2 Culex pipiens pallens
AAAAAAACAATACCTTGGTTGTAACATCTAGTAACATTATAAGCATTGAGCAAACTTTTTCAAATAATCCAACTTTTCAGAAAGCTTATTTAAGAACCTCGAAATAAACAACATTTGCGTGGTTTTGTCAATAAATTTACATTTTTGCTCATAATTCGAAAAATACAATGAATTCAAACATCGTTTTTGGTGTGGTGATGTTATTTGACGTCCTTTATAAGACCCTTGCCTTACAGTTGGTCTAAATCCATTCTAAAGCCCAAAACCAAGGGTGGCCCATTCTGCCCCCATGGTCCATTCTGCCCCCCCTGCCCCTACCCCAATTTCACTCCAGATGACGGTATTTGAATACTTGAATAATATTTGAAGGCTGAATGCGGTTATTTATAGAACATTTTCTGGACTGGATAAATTCACTATATAAATGATATATATAGGTGGATTAAGCAACGTTTTCTCTGAACACCGAGTTGATTTACGGGTGCCACGATATCTCTATCCCATAGACCAAATTTTGGCTGAAATTTGGGGTGAAGACTCGCAAGACATATCCCGTGTGCATGACGAAGCCCGATTTTGAAATTTTGAATTTTCAAAAAATAAAAAAATCAAAGACTGGCGATTTTTTATATGAAAAACAGATAACTATTTTTATTTTTTTTTAATAAACTTTTTGAAAATCGGCCGTTGTCATGCACACGGGACCGGTATAACGAGTCTTCACCAAAATTTTGAGCCGATTTGGTCGAAGCAGTGTTGAGATATCGTGGCACCCGTTTTTCGAAAGTGCTAACTTGAAATTGCTATATCTCGGCAATGTTACAACCAAATGTCTTCAAAATTGTTGTGTTAGTAGATGAAATAGTAGTTTATGCAACAAGTTGCAAAAAGAGGATTTTTTCAGCACGAGTCGTACATTTATCCAACGAGGTTCATCGAGTTGGATAAATACGACGAGTGCTGAAAAAATCAAGTTTTGCAACGAGTTCCATACAACATTTTTTGCAATTTCGAAAAACACCCATTGAGTGAAATTTTAAGTAAAATTTTCATGTATTTTGTCAATAAATCGTTTAAATCAAAAAAATGTTGAAAAGTGTTACTTTTCAAAACAAGTGCTGAAAAGTTCAACTTTTCAGCACCCATTTCAGTGCTGAAAAGTTGAACTTTTCAGCATTTATTTTGAAAAGTGTTGCTATTCGATTCTGTTATTTTTGGTACAGAAAAGTAGACTATTTCGTCGTTCAAGAATGACAGGAAAAGTAAGTAGTTTCACGACGGAATTGCAAAAATGTATAATTTAATGCCCTGAACACAGATTTTGAAAAAAGTTTAAATGTGTGCTCAAAGCAACCTCTGACATTTTTGCCGATTGCTCGAGTTGACTGGGACAATCCGCGGGGTGCCGTGGCCAGGATAAAAGACACAACGTAGCCCACGGCGACGTTGCGCCTGTACCTAATTCTCCGCTTAAAATTACACAACGTAGGGTCCCGTTTGGTGAGTTGCGCCTCCACCGTACAACAATTGAAATCGAAAAATTGACCGTTTCCACAAATTTGAAAAGTTATAGGAAAGGGAAGAAGGGAGCAGTTGGGAAGAAACTGCTGACCTACATGAACTCAACTAAGCTGTCTAAAGCCAACAACCTGGGAAAAATGGCCAAAGAGATCAAAGTTACAACAACGGCGGGGAAAATAACGATCTGTACGAAATAAATAGCTTAACAGATGAAACCCAGGTACCTTGAAAACACCGCACACGGAAATATTTGTAACGTCAGGTTAAATGCTATTGCGCAGTTGGTTTCTATAGGTACCTACACGAAATTCACGTCTGTGTTTGGGAAATGGAGTATTGCTTGATCCAACTCACCTGTGGATAATGCTGTGGCGTCGGTACGGGCTGCCGCTGCAGGTACGTCCGTAACCGTTCCGAGTCACTTGGCGTTGGCAAGTGGTAATACGCGGCTTCCATCATTTGGAACTGGCGAAAGAAAACAATTCCCGGTTACAAAACATCAACAGTCAAAACAACTTTGCTTCACCCACTTGTATCTGGTGTTCCTTCTGCAGTGGCGACGGCCCGAGCGGTGCCACGCCCAGCAGGGGCGGTATGTGCGCTTCGTTCGTGCCGGCCGTCTTCATGCCGGGGACAACGCCGGCGCTCGACAGCACGTTCGGGTTGTTGTTGGCCGCCGGGTTCGCCACAATACTAGTGCTGGTGTTGATATTGATCGCGTTCGGCCCGTTGCTGATGGCAGTAGATGACGACGTTGGTATCAGAGAGTTTGCACTGTTGGCGGCCGCCGCCGCCGCCGTCGCAGGGTCCACGAGGGAGAACGGCGGAGGTTGCTGCTGCTGCTGTTGGGGGGCTTGTGGTTGCTGTTGCTGTTGACCAGCGCCCGGTTGTCTCGTATCTGGTTGGGGCTGTGGCTGTTGCTGTGCCGTCGGAGGTTGCTGCTGCTGGCCGCCGGCTTGCGAGGGCTGTTGCTGGAGCAGTGCGCCGGTCGCTGGCGATTGACCAGCTTCCAAACCACCACCGGTTCGGTTTATCACTTCCTGGGCTATGGTTTTCAATGTAGACATCGGGTGAGTGTCTGCGATATGCAGATGGGGTACGGCATTCTTACCGAGTATTGCTGGACCGTTCAGCAGCTGCTGCTGCTGTTGTGGCGGGGACATTAAGCTTGGCGACGCTCTACTTTGGGGAGAGAACAGCTTTAGAATATCGGGAGGTCGAGCAACTTGCGCTAACAACACTAACCTGCTGCTGACCGCCGAGTTGCTGGGCGAAACGCAGTTGTTGATCGTGGAGGACGCGGCCGAGCTCGTCATGACGTGGTTGTTTTCGATTCCGGCCGACGCTGACGAGAGAGCGCCTCCGTGTGGCAGAGGTATGGAATTGGGGCCGCTCGCGACTTGCTGCTGCGACGTTGGTGTCGAACCGGCTACCACGGCGGCCGCGTTCGTCAACAAACTGGACGCGAGAGAGGTCTGCTGCTGTTGCGCTTGCTGCTGCTGCAACTGCTGGCTAAGCGTAGGTTGAGATGCGTTCACAATCTGACTGAGGTTGCTGACGGTGGCGCCGGACGCGTTCGGTGCCACGGCGGCGGCACCCGACGGCGGCTGGCTAGCACTGGACGCCGTCGAGGACGTCGTCGACGAGCCGGACACGCTGGACTGGTGCAGGGAACCGTTTTCTGGAGGAAGAAGAAGGTGAGAGAGAGTTAATCCTCGAATTCCAACCAACTCCCGGCAATCGCCCTTACTAGGATGCTGCTTCGCGACGGCCGCGAACGCCGGACCGATAAGGGGCTGGACGATGACACCGGGCGGCTGCTGGGGTGCCACGATACCGCTACTGTTGGGTACGATCACGCCCGCTCCTGCCACGATCGCTGCCGCGTTCGTGTGGAGCTTGCTGGGCGTCGAGCTGATCAGGCCCGGCTTGCCACCGATGGACGTATTGTTGTTGCTGCTGGCATTGGCATTGTTGGTGCCCGCACCGAGACTCACCGCCGTGCCGCCGACGATCGCTGCCGTCGTTAAGCTGAGGTCCATCTTGCTGCCGCTCGTTGCCCGGATCGCCGTCGGTTTTATTGGCTGCAAGCGAAAAACACACGTCAGACAACAACTAGAAAAGCGCAACTCTTTCAACTCACCGTAATCTTGACATCCTTGGGCCGCTTGTCGGCGTCGAGTAGCGCAACGCCGCCTATACTACTCACCAAACCGGCGGACAGGTCCCCGCCGCTGTGGTTGTGCATCGCCGTCGACGCCGCACTGCAGTTCATGACGGGCGACGGGGGCGGACTGTTGCCGGAGATTAAGCTGCTCGGAGATCCTGCCGTTTCGTTGCTATTGTTGCTTTCCGTACCGGCGGACGCTCCAATACCTGAGAATAACAGAACAACTTCGTCAGCAACAACAGCCAACCTCCAAGCGATTCCCAAAGCAACGCACCGGAAATCTCAACCTCATCCAGCCCGATGATATCGTCGTAGATGTACTCGTTCTCCTCAAAGTCGGGCTCCTGCGACGAATCGATGTAGTACTCGACGTCCTCCTTGATCTTCTTGATCTGGTCCACGTCGACGCTCTCGTTGTCCAGCATCCGCAGCAACGTCTCCAGCTTCGTCACGTGGAACTTGTGCCTCTCCAGCTTCCCCTTCAGCTCGTCCATCTTCTCCTGCTTGTCCTTATCCAGCTTCTTCTTCTTGCCCGCTATCAGCGACTCGATCTCGCACTCAAACTGGTCGATCTGGATCTGCAGCGAGCTGATCGAGGTCGCCAACCACGCGCTAATCTCTTCCTTCTCCCGCTGCGCCGGGTCCATCTTCTGGGCCGCCCCCAAACCCTCCTTGGAGTACGCTTTCGTTTTCGTCTCCCGCTCGACTACCTTGAAGCGTTCCATTTGCTAAAATAAAACACACGTTATCCAGTAAAACTCGAGAAAAGTCGCACGCGCGCAAGCTATTACGGTCTCTATGAGGCGTCGATTCTCCAGCAGCGCGCTCTTGTCCTTGATCTCGCCGGACGCGATCCATGACTTGATCTGGTCGCGTAGCCGCTGCAGCTTTTTGATTTCCTTCTTGAGATCGGCTTCATACTTTTCCTAGAAGGGGGGCCGCCGTTAGTGGTGCAAGGGGTTGTTCCGACACTAGGGTTGGAGAGCTTTGATGTACCTTTTGTATACGTACCTTTTGGTTACTGTTCGTGGCATTGTGCACCTTTTGCCAAATGTCCTCGAACGTTTCCACACCCTCAGTGACCTTCTTCAGACACCGATCGATTTCACCTGCAAGGAAACGAAAAGAGAATCATTTGATTAGAAATGGAGGATTTTAAAATAATTTGATTTTTAATATACGAAACAGTTGGATTTATCAACGTTAAAGACCTCTAGCACTATTTTTATTTTCCCTTGGGAATTTTCATTGTTAAGAGCAGTAATAGGACTGGCAGAAAAACCAACAATCTAAACATGTATGATATTGATTATTCCAAAATTAAGCGCAAACAGATCGAAAAATGGATTTTCATTAGCTTAGAGCCTATTGCTAACCATCCCCAGATATTCATGCTGTGCATTTGAACAACAGCAAAACAGGTGAAAAATGTGTAATTTAAAGTTATTTAATTATAATAGGGGCTGTTTTTACTTAAATCAAATGATAAAATTCGATCAACAACTTAGTCTTGGCCATTGCAAGATTCCTACTCGAACCTATGTGTCCAAAGGCTTGAATATGGTGAGGCAATCCAAACCCCTGTCTACAAGCTAGCCATTTGCACTCCGGGATTCGAACTGACGACCTTTGGATTGGAGCAGGCTTGGTTTGGTGTGTTGTTTGTCTTTATAGCAGGGGCCGACGTTTTATTGGTTTATTTCTTCCCCATCGAATGGAAGGTTGGAGCAGAAGGGAATCGAACCCATCATCATCCGATTACAAAGCGAACAGCGTTACCACCTAAGAAACCTCTAAATTGGGCAGAGACCGAATTGTTTTGAAATTATTTTGTTTAAATTTTCCTTAAATTGTGACTTGAAATTATAAAAATCGACGCCAACATTTCAAAAAGCATCATGTACAAACCATGCGTTTTGAGAAAAACGCATTTGAATGTTGAGCATCATTTTTCAATTCCCATTTTAATATAAAAGCAAAAGAAAATGTTCTTATAATAACAAACGATTGATACTTGATCATCCATATTCAATAAAACATTATTTCCTTCATTATACTTAAGAAAAACAAACAAAACTTCTTTTGAAATCACCAAAGTCTATATCACCCTGCTGTCATTGGAGGGGAAGCTTTGTTATGATTCGTTTTTCTTCGCCGAATGTACATGGCGCCTTTTGCAAGTGGAGGGGAAGTTTTGTTATAATTAGCATTTCGTCGGGAAATGTACATGTCTTTTTCATGATGCTTTTTCTACGTCACGAGGTTCATGAGAGATCCAGAGATTTTGTTTATGTTACTTTATTTAAAATCATTATTAAACAGACTTTACTGAAGTAACTTTTGCTCATTTTTGGTGGAGAGGTAGCTTATTAGGAGTACTTTCAGAATATTCAATAACCCAGAAAGTGTCGAAATGTACATGATGCCTTTTGAAATGTTGCCGTCGAAATATAAATGGTGTCTACCCGTAGTTGGTACTCTGTTTTTGACCAGGACCTCCAAGAATTGCTCCGTGGACCACAGATGAAGAGTCACCACTTCGCAACTTTCAAATGTCCATATCATGCTAGTCAATCACAGCGCCGGCCACGACCAGTGGCAAGATCACGGAAAAGTGGATATGAATTTTTAGTCCGATACTTGAGTGAAGAAGACCACTCACGATGTGTTTTTTAGAACAAACTAATGATAAAAAATTCGGTATGTCTGATATTTGGCACCGTGAAAGAAGGGCTCTTTCCCGACATTTTGCGGGCTATACCGAAATATTTCGTCGGGGGGTCTAGAGCAACTTTTTTTTGAAGATTTTATGGGATATTTGTTCAAAAAAGTCACAGAAAATCGGTGCATTCGTGTTGAAACTTCTTATAAATATGCCTTGGGGACTCTAACCACCTTTATTTGACCCATATTTGACCCCCACCAAAAAAAATCGAACCGAATTTAGCAGATGTCTAGCATCCAAGCCAAATCCAAGCTGGAAACCCCGATACAACCGAAAATAAATCTTTTCTTTGTACAATTTGTTATGAATATACAGCGGCAGAATGGCCCATGGCGGCAGAATGGGCCACCCTTGGTTTTGGGCTTTAGAATGGATTTAAACCAAAAGTATGGCAAGGGTCTTATAAAGGACGTTAAATAACACCACCACACCAAAAACCACGTTTGAATTCATTGTATTTTTCGAATTATGAGCAAAAATGTAAATTTATTGACAAAACCACGCAAATGTTGTTTATTTCGAGGTTCTTAAATAAGCTTTCTCGAAAGTTAGATTGTTTGAAAAAGTTTGTTCAATGTTTATAATGTTACCAGGAGCTATTACGAAGGTAATCAAACAACAACGGAACCTCAAATCAATTTAGAGGCTTGGTGGTAGAAGTGTTAAATTAAAATCCACTTGGGGGCAGAATGGACCACCCTTTTTCTGCCTTATAAAACAATCAAAAGTTATGAAATTTTGGTTAAATTTATTATGTCGCTCCTGTTAGGTTCACAAATCACGTTTAATGCAACATTAGTTGATTTTTTAGTTGTTTTTTTTTTTTGCTTATGCTATTTATTTGGCTTCTTGTTGTACAACATTTTTGGGCCATGTTTTTCTTATGTTACAAAATACGTTTTTTCTTGGCTAATCTTACGATCGCCTTCTTCTTCGACAAAATGTCAATCTTGCGTGGTACGTTCGTTGTTTGCTGTGGATTCCCTTTTTCGTTGCTGTGGTCGATGCTGGTGTTGAGATTTTGTTCATTGTTTTCGTGTCTGTCCGAAAAAATTAGATCGCATGTGTTGTCTATTGTCTTCTTTTCTGGTTCTGTAGTCTTCTCTGGGTGTTCTTCTTGGTCTTCGTTTAATGTGGTGCTGTTATCGTCGTTGTAATTTGTGCCTTTGCATTTTTGACCCGCGTGTAGTTTTTGGGTGCAATAGCGACAAGTCTTAATTTGATTTTTATGAGCAATGTATGCCGATAGCCCCTCAATTTTAACAAATGAGGGAATCGGCTTTTGGATCTTCATGCGCACGACTCTAACCCCATTCGGGACACCGGGGAAGAAGTCGCGCCACACCTCGTCATGGATTGAAATTATCTCCCCGTACTGTTGAAGGTGGTTCTCAATCATGTGGTTCGGCATTCGGGGTGGTAGATCGTGAACCTTCACCTCGATGGAGCCGTCTTCCACAAAGATTGGAATCAGGAACCGCTTCTTCTCGTGCACAATAAAGTGCTTCGAATTGTGGTTCTTAGCGATGCACGTAGCTTGTTCTGGCGTAGTTGTCTCGATGATGACCTGGTTCCTCGACACGTTCACCTGTAGGTTACGCACCGACGACAGGTCCAGTTTAATCTGCTGCTGTAGAAAGCGTTGGATCGTCCCTAATTCGGGTATCACTGGCATGACATTGAGGATTTTGAATGGTGCGCGTCGCGGTTATCACGCAGGATTTTCGTTGCCGTTTCCGTCTTTGTTTTCCCCCCGATTGTGTGTGTATTTCGACCCGGGTGATTTCGCGATTGTTTGACAGTTGCTTTGGAGGATTTGAACGGTGCGCGTCGCGGTCATCACGCAGGATTTTCGTTGCCGTTTTCGATTGTGTGTGTTTTTCGGTCCGGGCGGTTTCGCGTTTTCGCTTTTTATTTGGTTTTATCTTTCCACAGCCGGCTGTCTAAGATTGAATCATTTATGCTAAACTCAACACCAAATAACCGGGAATAATCCGCAAACTCCGACTGTTTGCCTTGAGAATGCATAATACATCACACTATTAAACAAAATTTATTGATTATTGGGTCGCATCATCATCCTCTATGTTGAATCCTGGCCATTACCCTTACCCACTAACAAAATCCCAAGTAGAAGTAGTTTTCCGGCACACGTGGGGGTGTGGATATCGTAGAGTTGGGTGGTGACGCGCGGTCAATTATGTGGCATTGTGTGTGAAAAGAAAAGAATTTTATTTCGTGTTCCATCCTGGTTGGCTTGCCCACAAGCAGAAGAAAATCAGTTCAATTTGTTGGGTGGTGACGCGCGGTCAATTATGTGGCATTGTGTGTGAAAAGAAAAGAATTTTATTTCGTGTTTCATCCTGGTTGGCTTGCCCACAAGCAGACAAAAATCAGTTCAATTTGTTGGGTGGTGACGCGCGGTCAATTATGTGGCATTGTGTGTGAAAAGTAAAGAATTTTATTTCGTGTTTCATCCTGATTGGCTTGCTCAAGTCCTTCCTACATCATCGTTGATCGGGAGGCACGACGTCGTGTGAATTGTTGCATTAAAATAAGTTTAAGTATTACTGTAAATGACTGTAAAAAAGTCCTTCCTATATCATCAATGTCGTCTGGGTAATAGTGATGAAAAATTACATTTATTCAGTATTTAAATACCTGTGCGCGAGTGTTTTGGTGTGCTAATTAGAAAGACCTTCCCATAGCATCGTTGCTCGGAAGGCTCGCCGACGGGTTTGTTATGAAAGTCCTCCCCAGAGCATCGTAGCTCGGGAGGCATCGAAAAGCCAATACCTTATCCTACTAACCCAAAAAAATAATAATCACGTGATGCTTGAAGGAGATGCTGTGGATTCAACGGTCTCAAGCGGTATCAACAAGTATATAGCGAAAAACTATGTGCTTGATGAGTCTGCAACTTCAACTATCGGACTAACATTCCTCCCTTTTGTTGAACTGCAGGCTTCTTGGGAGGGCGCCGGTATTGACTAATAAAGTCGGGGTCTTCAGGGGTTAAACAGTGAACGGATGGTTGGCTCCCGCTGATCATTTTTGATTCATTGTTTAACTTCAGCTGATCTGTCAATAACGGAGTAGCAGCTCATTGGCAGTCAACCATGCTCATGCTCATGCTCATGCTCACACGTGGGGGTGTGGATATCGTATAGAACCCACCCTTGGTAGCAACCTGTGCTAACTAACATTCCCGTCCCAATCCCCCGAGATCTACAAACTGACATGGCGGGCGCCGCTGGTGGCCAATGACTGTTACCTATTTGCTTCAGATCTAGTTTTAATGATCTTGATGTTTTATCTTTTCAACGCATTCATACATGCTGTTGATAAGGGAAACACCATTAGATTGTTCAAGCGTATGGTCGGTTGTATTGATAGGATATTACGGTCCTGTTCAGCAACGGAGAAGGACAACCATGGGTGGTCTCTCATGCTCATGCTCATGCTCAATTCGGGTATCACTGGCATGACATTAAAGTCAAAGACCAAGGAATTCTGGCGAAATTTGTTCATTTCGTTTGGCTTGCTCGAACAATGAACGACCTTGGGCCGCAACCGTCTCACAGAATAAAGCGCACTTGACACGAGCGCAAAATGCGACCGCTCTGGCTGAGTGTAGAATAGCGACTGTGTTTTTTAGTTGTTTTGATGCTTATTTGTAAAAATAATGTCTTATTTCAACATATTAAAACTATTTTCAAAAATGTTTTGATAAGTTACTTTTTTTTTATAAAAGTGGTCTAACTCATGGAAACTATGTTAGAAAGGTCCCTTAAGTCATTTATTATCTCCCTTCAACGTTTTATTAGATGAATTGGCTTGTTTTCTAAGGTGGCCCATTCTGCCCCGCACCCAGGAAAAGTAGCCGATTTTTTTTTTTTAAGTGGCTCAAAAATAGTTTTAAACTAAAAATTTTCATCAACCAAGTATACTGCCCATGATCGCATAAATGTCCCATATGCATTTTCATCACTTTTGAGTTATTGATGCAGTTTGGTTCAAAATCGTGTGCTCTTTCAAAAGAGCATATAACATCCAGTACTTTGTTCTGGAAATCAGGAGGAAATCCAGTTTTTTCGTGAAAACTTAACACGTAGCCTTATGTGTGGGACAAACTTCAAATGCGTTTTTCTCAGCTTGCTGTTTTTGCATATGGGACATTTATGTGAACATGGGCAGTATACAGCATTGAAGAGAACATCCCAAAGCATAAGCCTACTACACTGAATTTATAAATTTGTATGTTTTTCTATGGTTTTTGGCGCATTTTACTTAGGCGGGCCATTCTGCCCCCCCCCCCCCCTTTGCCCGTGCCTTCCTCCAAAATTTCTTAATTTAATTACTTTTCACATGGTGGGCACTGCCTACTGAGTTTTGTAATTAATGCTTTAGAATGATTTTCATGAATTTCGTTGTTTGTTATATTTTTTATGTTTCAATAAAATATTATCATCATAAAAAATATCTTATTAACTAGTCAGTGCAGTGGTAAAAACGTTGTTATGGTTACGTTTGAGCAACCTGCCAAAAATGTATGGAATTTTGTTATTTTTGTTCTCGTGGATCAAACTTACTTTTTGCTCAGGTATTTAAAAACGTGGGTTTTAAAGAAAACCTAGATGTTTGGGTATCAAAAGATCGGAAATTTTATGCCCTTTCAGATGCCACATAGATTGACTTGTAAATCGTGGACCGTTACGGATGCCGGCGGATTTCGCGACGACGTAATTCCGGGTTAGTACGAAATTCCAACGATAAATCTATTCAATGGATACAAAGACCCCCAACACGATGTTATACCTACTCCAAAATGTTTATTTAGCAATTCTATGATAATATATTCACATTTAGTTAAATTAAAAGTTTGCAAAATTTAGTTTAAATAAGTTTTATATAGAATTTCCAGAGTTTTATAAACTTTTAAACTAAGAAGTTAGTAAACTTTATATTCAATCCAAATTATTTTTTAATCAATCAAAGATGCCTATTTTTAGTTGGGAGACTGGATTTATGGTGATTTCGATGCCAACATTTCAAAAAGCATCATGTACTAACCATGCGTTTTGAGAAAAACGCATTTGAATGTTGAGCATCCATTTTCAATTACCAGTTTTATATAAAAGCAAAATAAGATGTTCTAATGATAACAAAAGATGAAAAACGTTACTTTTGTTGATACTTGATCATCCATATTCAATAAAACATTATTTCCGTAATTTTATTTGAGAAAAACAAACATAACTTCTTTTGAAATCACCAACGTCGATATCACCCTGCTGTCACTTAGGGGGGCGCTTTGTTATGATTCGTTTTTCTTCGCCGAATGTACATGGCGCTTTTTTCATGTTGCTTTTTTTCGTCACGAGGTTTATGTAGCCTTTTGTTTGACAGGTTGACAGGGCTATATAAACAGGGACTGCTAATGGCAGAGATTTTGTTTATGTTACTTTATTTAAAATCATGATTAAACAGACTTTACTGAAGTAACTTTTGCTCATTTTTGGTGAAGAGGTAGCTTATAAGAAGTACTTTCAGAATATACAATAACCCAAAAAGTGTCAAAATGTACATGATGCCTTTTGAAATGTTACCGTCGATTTGTCAAAAAAATAACTTTATTTATGTTAATTTTTCGAATGGTGTACAAACTTTTTTTGCACCTTTTTTGATTTCTGAAATAGTATTTGTTATATAACTTTTTATGGAAATCATCTTTTTATGAGCTTTTTATAGCAAAATGTTAGTACCTACTGTCAAACTTTAAATTGTTAACATGTTTCATCACAAAATGTGCATTGTGCTCAAGGGGTGTAAATACTTTTTTTTTACATACTGATACAATGTAGAACTAAACAAAACTAGAAAAAATAATAATTAGCCACAGATTAAATACTGAAATAAAATAATACCAGTCAAAGATTGGCAAGAGATTGCCGGCAAAAATAAGCACCACACAAAAAGTTACATATACTTTTCAAATAGGAATATGATTCATATCTCAACTTTTATTAGTTGCCAACTTCCCAAAATCAATCAAACTGCTGCAATTCTGTGCCACCAATTTATTATTCGCGCACTTCCGTCCGTTCACCCCCACCTAGGAACAATCCGCGCGACGTTCCGCATCATCGGTCCAAATGATTTCCCTCGTAACATTTAGAGCGCACTTTTAGCAAACGAGAATTTTCCGTTTTTCCCGTTTCCCGAACTGCTGCCTTTTCCACACACACCCAGCGAGCCAAATCTGGCAGCAACAACAGCAGCAAGAGCAGCAAATTAAACCAAAGAAGAACTTTTACCACCACCGTTTTTATCCCTTCTCTCCAACGGGAGGCAACCCACTCTTCTGCCCTCTCTAGCAGCAGCTACTAAAAGCAGCAGCCGATTTCGCGCGACACACACAGAACAAAAAAAAAATACACAGCTCAAGAGAACGGTCCCAAAAAGAAAACGGCCAAGAATTTGCTCGGCAAAGAATAATTGAATAATAATCATCCTCCCGCTGGATGATTTCGCGAATCGATTCGATTTCCCTCCCCCTGTCAAATTTCTGATCTTTTTTTTTCTCTGTCAAGTGGCCGGAACCGTGTGGCCAGGTCGTAGATTCTCTGCTCACCTTGCAACTTTCGCGTCGCAGCCATGGCTATGTAGACATTGGGTCGCGGAGCTCCGGCATAATCTGGACATACACAGGGGGTGGAAACCTGCCAGGAACTGCTCCGGGTTGACTCGCGCTGTTCAGCGGCGGTTCAAGGCACCTGCTTCTCCGGTTCTTTCAAGGCAATCCTTGGCAGGGTAGATTTCACTGCTCTTTCTCTCTCTCTAATTCCAGCAGTTCCAACAAAGCTGCAGCTGCTGCTGCTGCTCAACAAAGAGAACGAGAAAAACGGGAACAAACCGGGTCACTCCCGCGGACACACGGGTCGTGCAATCCCGTTCAAGCGCCTTCTTGGCTCAATCCCGCGTTCTTCTCCACCAACAAAACCCCCAGGCTGGCGCAACTCCGCCTTCTCTCTTGCTACTCCGTCGCTTCAACCCGCAAATCCGTCGTTCCGTTCCGACCGTCAAACTTGCGCGACAGCAGAGTAGGCGACGACGACGAAGAGGGGAACAACTTTCAAGATGGCCGTGTGTGTGGAGAGCAAATTTTTCGTCCTCCTCCGCTGCCTCTTTCTTACAACCTCGGGGCGCTTATTGGCCTGCTTCTCTGTGGCAGTGGCCACCTCCGGCAGGGGACTAGACTCGAGATGGGTGGACACACGCGCGCGATGGCCTCACATTCACCGGAGGACCGCACACGAAATCTGGAACGCGACCGGGGAAAAGCGAACGAAAATGCGTTTTTTTTTTCTTTTTGCTCGCAGACTCTCTTGCAATGCCACGACCGAGTTGAAACTGCTGCGATAACTTTTTTTTTTTGCTTTGCTGTCTTGCTCCCACTGACGGAGGTTTTGCGCTCGCCATCAAGATGACAGCTGTCAGGTGGTGTTCTCTGCCCAGGTGGCGAAATGTCAATGCGCAGAGGGAGTGTCCCAGGTGGCAGAATTGGGAAGTTGGAAATGGACGGAGGTTTTTTTTCAGGGATGCGTTTTATCAAGTTAGGGCGGTTCTGACAGGATAATATTGCATACTTTGTATACAAATGTATACTATAGTAAATCGAGTCCTAAAATAATTATTATACATCTTGTTATACATAAAATTTGTGATATTATTGCAGATTGCAACGATTTTCAGACAATCGAGCAAGGAAAGCTCTCCAACAAAGTGCACAACTCAATACAGCAGAAAAAATCTATCTAAGGGCATCTCCACCGCAGGGACCCGCGTCAAGCCCACCGCGGTACTTATGCGAGAGCTAATTTAGGTTCGAGTTCATCCGTGTTCATCCGAATCTAAACAAAACTCAGGTTAGCTCCGGGATCTACCGGGAGCAAATCGTCTGACGGATGGTTTTTTCAAGCAAAACAATGTAATTGGGCCAATGTGAGTTTGTAAACAAAGAGTTTATCCTGCTCACGTCAATGAATGTTTACATTAGGAGTGATGATTGATTTTTCGATTTCAATTATTCGAGTTTAGAGATATTTTCCCTCCCGTGCTGCAAGTTTACGCATGAAAAATGACTTTTAGTAATCTGGGGTGATGCAGTTTAGTTTTTTAGGTCAGATTGGGGCTGTGTTTGTTTAATTTTGATCAACGCATTGTCGATCTACTGCCGGACATGCAAGACACAAGTCATTTGTATGGAGTAAAAAGCAAAATTCAAGCGTAACATTTTAAATAAGCCAATACGGATTTGAAAACAAGCAATCCTAGCAATTTTGATCTAAATTTCTTAAATTCTTAAATTTTTAAATTCTTAAATTCTTAAATTCTTAAATTCTTAAATTCTTAAATTCTTAAATTCTTAAATTCTTAAATTCTTAAATTCTTAAATTCTTAAATTCTTAAATTCTTAAATTCTTAAATTCTTAAATTCTTAAATTCTTAAATTCTTAAATTCTTAAATTCTTAAATTCTTAAATTCCTAAATTCCTAAATTCTTAAATTCTTAAATTCTTTAATTCTTAAATTCTTAAATTCTTAAATTCTTAAATTCTTTAATTCTTAAATTCTTAAATTCTTAAATTCTTAAATTCTTAAATTCTTAAATTCTTAAATTCTTAAATTCTTAAATTCTTAAATTCTTAAATTCTTAAATTCTTGAATTCTTAAATTCTTAAATTCTTAAATTCTTAAATTCTTAAATTCTTAAATTCTTAAATTCTTAAATTCTTAAATTCTTAAATTCTTAAATTCTTAAATTCTTAAATTCTTAAATTCTTAAATTCTTAAATTCTTAAATTCTTAAATTCTTAAATTCTTAAATTCTTAAATTCTTAAATTCTTAAATTCTTAAATTCTTAAATTCTTAAATTCTTAAATTCTTAAATTCTTAAATTCTTAAATTCTTAAATTCTTAAATTCTTAAATTCTTAAATTCTTAAATTCTTAAATTCTTAAATTCTTAAATTCTTAAATTCTTAAATTCTTAAATTCTTAAATTCTTAAATTCTTAAATTCTTAAATTCTTAAATTCTTAAATTCTTAAATTCTTAAATTCTTAAATTCTTAAATTCTTAAATTCTTAAATTCTTAAATTCTTAAATTCTTAAATTCTTAAATTCTTAAATTCTTAAATTCTTAAATTCTTAAATTCTTGAATTCTTAAATTCTTAAATTCTTAAATTCTTAAATTCTTAAATTCTTAAATTCTTAAATTCTTAAATTCTTAAATTCTTAAATTCTTAAATTCTTAAATTCTTAAATTCTTAAATTCTTAAATTCTTAAATTCTTAAATTCTTAAATTCTTAAATTCTTAAATTCTTAAATTCTTAAATTCTTAAATTCTTAAATTCTTAAATTCTTAAATTCTTAAATTCTTAAATTGGGTCCTAAAATGAAGCTTAGATTGCTGATATTATTGTTCACAGCGATAAAGCTTATTTTTCTGAGTACAATGACCCTTTGTACAACCATAAAGAGCTTAAAATGGATTTTTAAATCAATTTTGAAAAATTAACCTCGCGGTCCTTCTTGACAGAAAAGCTCCTACTTGGCAGGTCGTTCCAAGGGGACCATAGTTGATCCATCGAAAAAATCGACGGTAACATTTCAAAAGGCATCATGTACATTTTGACACTTTCTGGGTTATTGAATATACTGAAAGTACTTCTAATAAGCTACCTCTCCACCAAAAATGAGCAAAAGTTACTTCAGTAAAGTCTGTTTAATCAGGATTTTAAATAAAGTAACATAAACAAAATCTCTGCCATCAGCAGTCCCTGTTTATATAGCCCTGTCAACCTGTCAAACAAAAGGCTACATAAACCTCGTGACGAAAAAAAAGCAACAAGAAAAAAGCGCCATGTACATTCGGCGAAGAAAAACGAATCATAACAAAGCGCCTCCCTCAGTGACAGCAGGGTGATATCGACGTTGGTGATTTCAAAAGAAGTTATGTTTGTTTTTCTCAAATAAAATTACGGAAATCATGTTTTATTGAATATGGATGATCAAGTATCAACAAAAGCAACGTTTTTTATCGTTTGTTATCATTAGAACATCTTATTTTGCTTTTATATAAAAATGATAATTGAAAATGGATGCTCAACATTCAAATGCGTTTTTCTCAAAACTCATGGTTTGTACATGATGCTTTTTGAAATGTTGTCTTGTCAAAAAAAATTTTGCATTAAAATAAAAAAAGGGATCAGAAATGGTTTTTAATCGTGTTTTTTACCGTTGTACATAAAAATTGGCATAGGGCTTTAGTACCCAATTCTTAAATTCTTAAATTCTTAAATTCTAAAATTCTAAAATTCTTAAATTCTTAAATTCTAAAATTCTAAAATTCTTAAATTCTTAAATTCTTAAATTCTTAAATTCTTAAATTCTTAAATTCTTAAATTCTTAAATTCTTAAATTCTTAAATTCTTAAATTCTTAAATTCTTAAATTCTTAAATTCTTAAATTCTTAAATTCTTAAATTCTTAAATTCTTAAATTCTTAAATTCTTAAATTCTTAAATTCTTAAATTCTTAAATTCTTAAATTCTTAAATTCTTAAATTCTTAAATTCTTAAATTCTTAAATTCTTAAATTTTTAAATTCTTAAATTCTTAAATTCTTAAATTCTTAAATTCTTAAATTCTTAAATTCTTAAATTCTTAAATTCTTAAATTCTTAAATTCTTAAATTCTTAAATTCTTAAATTCTTAAATTCTTAAATTCTTAAATTCTTAAATTCTTAAATTCTTAAATTCTTAAATTCTTAAATTCTTAAATTCTTAAATTCTTAAATTCTTAAATTCTTAAATTCTTAAATTCTTAAATTCTTAAATTCTTAAATTCTTAAATTCTTAAATTCTTAAATTCTTAAATTCTTAAATTCTTAAATTCTTAAATTCTTAAATTCTTAAATTCTTAAATTCTTAAATTCTCAAATTCTTAAATTCTTAAATTCTTAAATTCTTAAATTCTTAAATTCTTAAATTCTTAAATTCTTAAATTCTTAAATTCTTAAATTCTTAAATTCTTAAATTCTTAAATTCTTAAATTCCTAAATTCTTAAATTCTTAAATTCTTAAATTCTTAAATTCTTAAATTCTTAAATTCTTTAATTCTTTAATTCTTTAATTCTTAAATTCTTAAATTCTTAAATTCTTAAATTCTTAAATTCTTAAATTCTTAAATTCTTAAATTCTTAAATTCTTAAATTCTTAAATTCTTAAATTCTTAAATTCTTAAATTCTTAAATTCTTAAATTCTTAAATTCTTAAATTCTTAAATTCTTAAATTCTTAAATTCTTAAATTCTTAAATTCTTAAATTCTTAAATTCTTAAATTCTTAAATTCTTAAATTCTTAAATTCTTAAATTCTTAAATTCTTAAATTCTTAAATTCTTAAATTCTTAAATTCTTAAATTCTTAAATTCTTTAATTCTTAAATTCTTAAATTCTTAAATTCTTAAATTCTTAAATTCTTAAATTCTTAAATTCTTAAATTCTTAAATTCTTAAATTCTTAAATTCTTAAATTCTTAAATTCTTAAATTCTTAAATTCTTAAATTCTTAAATTCTTAAATTCTTAAATTCTTAAATTCTTAAATTCTTAAATTCTTAAATTCTTAAATTCTTAAATTCTTAAATTCTTAAATTCTTAAATTCTTAAATTCTTAAATTCTTAAATTCTTAAATTCTTAAATTCTTAAATTCTTAAATTCTTAAATTCACTAATTCTTAAATTCAGAAATTTTTTAATGTTTAAATTTTCAAATTCCTGATTGTGAATTCAATTTTTGATAAAAATAGTGTTTTCGGGTTTTTTCGTAAATTTATATATTCGACTTGTAATTTCTGAATAAAATAAATACAATTATTATTCAATTCTGCATACTATTTATTTAGAATTTCAAAATTTCAGATTTTTTACTATTGAGTTTTTCAGTCAGATAATAGATATTTGTATGATAACTGTCAAGTTTATTTTCACTCTGGTTTACTTCATATCGATCAGTGTGAATCAATTGGACAGCGCACTGGACTCACAATTCAGAGGTTGCTGGTTGGTACTAGAAATAGTGGCCGACAGCTATAAAGACAACTGAGCAGTTCTCTAGGATTTCGGTCATTCGATTTTTTTTGTATTTTTTAATCCGACTGAAACTTTTTTGGTGCCTTCGGAATGCCCAAAGAAGCCATTTTGCATCATTAGTTTGTCCATATAATTTTCCATACAAATTTGGCAGCTGTCCATACAAAAACGATTTGTGAAAATTCAAAAATCTGTATCTTTTGAAGGAATTTTTTGATCGATTTGGTGTCTTCGGCAAAGTTGTAGGTATGGATACGGACTACACTGGAAAAAAATAATACACTCAAACCCCGATGGTTTGACACCAACTGTTGTCAAACGAACGGGGTCACTTTTTAGTTTGACACCCCTTTTACACGGAGTTCACACACACTACCAAACGTTTGTTTTGATAGAGTGTGTGAGCGCCGTGTAAAAAGTGACAGTTCGTCACTTTTTAGTTTGACTTTGACCAACCAACGGGGTACAAACTAAAAAAGTGTCAAACGAAAAAGTGACCAACCACCGGGGGTTGAGTGTACACGGTAAAAAAAATTTGGTGATTTTTTTATTTAACTTTTTATCACTAAAACTTGATTTGCAAAAAAACACTATTTTTAATTTTTTTTATTTTTTAATATGTTTTAGAGGACATAAAATGCCAACTTTTCAGAAATTTCCAGGTTGTGCAAAAAATCTTTGACCGGGTTATGAACTTTTTAAACAATACTGATTTAAAAAAAAAAACCGAAATTTTGGTCGCAAAAATTTGTCAACTTCATTTTTTGATGTAAAATTGAATTTGCAATCAAAAAGTACTTTAGTGAAATTTTGATAAAGTGCATCGTTTTCAAGTTATAGCCATTTTTATGTAACTTTTTTGAAAATAGTCGCAGTTTTTCATTTTTTTAAATTAGTGTACATGTTTGCCCATTGGGGTTTTCAATGTTAATATATGAAACCGAGTATGAAACATTTGTGAAATTTTTCGATCTTTTCGAAAACAATATTTTAAAAATTTTCAAATCAAGACTAACATTTTAAAAGGGCCAAACATTAAATATTACGCCTTTGTGAAATGTTAGTCTTGATTTGAAAATTTTGAAAGTATTGTTTTCGAAAAGATCGGAAAATTTCACAAATGTTTCATATTTTAACATTGAAAATCGGACCATTAGTTGCTGAGATATCGACATTGAAAAATGGTGGGCTGTTTGGGTGAGACTTAGAAAACATCAATTTTCCTGTTTTTAAACCTTTGCATTGCAATATCTCAGCAACTAAAGGTCGTATCAACAAAGTCCGAAGAAGCAAAATATAGAGAATTTTCTCAGCTTTTCAAAAATATTTTTTTCAAAAGTGGGCAAACATGTGCACTAATTTAAAAAAATGAAAAACTGCGACTATTTTCAAAAAAGTTACATAAAAATGGCTATAACTTGAAAACGTTGCACTTTATCAAAATTTCACTAGAATACTTTTTGATTGCAAATTCAATTTTACATCGAAAAATGAAGTAAAAAAATTTTTGCGACAAAAATTTTGATTTTTTGAAAAAATCAGTATTGTTTAAAAAATTCATAACTCGGTCAATAATTTTTTGCACAACCTGGAAATTTCTGAAAAGTTGGCATTTTATGTCCTCTAAAACATATCAAAAAATAAAAAAAATTAAAAATAGTGTTTTTTTGCAAATCAAGTTTTAGTGATAAAAAGTTAAATTAAAAAATCACCAAATTTTTTTACCGTGTATTATTTTTTTCCAGTGTAGTCCGTATCCATACCTACAACTTTGCCGAAGACACCAAATCGATCAAAAAATTCCTTCAAAAGATACAGATTTTTGAATTTTCACAAATCATTTTTGTATGGACAGCTGCCAAATTTGTATGGAAAATTATATGGACAAACTAATGATGCAAAATGGCTTCTTTGGGCATACCGAAGGCACCAAAAAAGTTTCAGCCGGATTAAAAAAATACAAAAAATAAAATCAAAGAAAAAAGACCGATTCCGTGGAGAACTGCTCAACTTCTGTTTTTACTCATTTCGACCAAAAAACTATATCTGTCCATTTTATTTCAAAATTCTGCATGAGATTCGGCGGGGATTTTTAATATTATTATAATGAATACAATATTATTAAAACGTTTGTGAGTTTCAGTCGCCTACAAAATGGAAAATTCTTGATATATATTTGAATTTTAATACATAATTCAAAAATGTTTAAATTTTCTGTGATGATTTGCTTATATCAAATATAGGTGGTTGATTATTTTATATTAAAAAAATACTAAATAATGATAAATAACACAATTTTTCAATTTAATAAAGTTGTTTTGAACCAAATTACTGATTTCTTCAATATTCATTCAAATTTGATAATCAAAATAAATGCAACTTCAACCAAACAAAGATAAATAATTCTAAAAATCGCTGAAAAAAATAGACACCGGCAGCTCGGGGACTTCTCGAGCACCTATCTTGGCTACTCGACGGATCCCCGATGAACTTTTTTTTCGCTGAATGAACTCGAAGGCTAATTTAGCTTTAGCTTTGCTACCCGCGGTGCGAAAGTTGGGGTGCAAACATGTCGGGAGCAAATCGGATGAACTCTTTTAAAAAATTGAAAATGATATTTTATTGATGTAAGTAAACTATTAGGACATATAATGCAATTGCAAGCATGTTCTGTCATGCTAGAATGTAGTTTTAGTGATTTCGATCAACAAAACGGCTAGAATTTGAAAATAAATAAATTAGATCCCCGCGGTGGGCTTGATTCGGTAGCCAAATTAGCTCCCAGCGGTGCGAAAACGTGTATTAGCTACGGAGCAAAGCTAAAACTGGGGATCCAACCGATAGGTTTGCCACGCAATTAGATCTCTGCGGTGGAGATGCCCTAAGAGCTGTAAATTCAATTTTAAGTTTGCATTCCTATGTAACCGAGCAGCGAAAATTTGAATCGTCATTCTTCGATGCTTTGCGCCATCTGTCGGAATTATGGAGCTTTTAATCGTGAATTAGATAATTTTCTGATTTTATAAAATTAGTAAATAACTCTGCCCACAAGACGGAAAAACATTAAAAAAATCCATAGATTATTCAAAACATTTAAAAGTACATTCCATGTCTGTAACGATGTATCACAAAATTGGTGATACTTCTTGTTTCAATACTATAAAACAGTTAACATAACTTGAAATTTCGAATTCATCATATCGGTACTATCAAGTATAAATGGACCATGTGGCTGTGGTATTCTAGAATAACCTAGTTCTTTGTTCGGAGTTAAAATCTCCTCATCTTATTGTTTGCTCGAGGAGAAACTGTCTACGACAAAATAGGTTTAGTCTATCGCCAGCACTGTAAACTCGCAAAAAGAACTCAAATGTTTTTTTTTTCAGAATTGGAGCAGATTACTGCAATTATCTAAAAGAAAACTTAAACGACTTTTCCCAGCAACTCATCGCCAAGGAACGTCTGCCATTGTTTGTGCAGTGACAACAAATTCACAACAAACAAGTCACTAATCGACTATTTTATGGAAGCCTCGCATGATATACATACCTACACAAGCAACTACATGATCGTTGAAACTCAATGGAACTTGAAATCTTTTCTCGAAAAACGATCAATCTTGCTGGCCTAAAATTCAGCTTGTTTTGTTTGTAGTATGATTCGTTGAATGTGACGTCCGTTTTCGAGATACGCAGTTTGATAAATACTTAATTCTTTAATTGGCGCAATCAAAAATTGCCGAGCTTCCGTGGCCGTGAGGTTACGGGTTTCGCCTTGTAAGCGGAAGGTGATGGGTTCGATTCCTGTCTGGCTCGGCAAAGTCAGATCCAGATCAGTGAATATGCTCACTGGGAATACTGACCGGTAGGGGATGGGTTTCGACTAGCGGCGTGCTGGGTTTCCAATCCAGCGGTCGTGAGTTCGATTCTCGTACCGGAATGATGAAGTTAAAAGCACCAAGAGCAAAAAGGCTCTTCTATGGCGAATTGCGCCCACATTTATGCTTTTCACATTTGCGTTCGATTGAAAACATTCAGGCGCAATCAAAAGCACAAAGGAGGCGTGGAAGCCTCGGTGGAAGCTTTTATGTTGGGACACCTTTGGAAAGTTTAGCATAGACTCGAACCGAAAGCACAAACATGCATTCGCATCTTCCGAATGCGTGGTGAATTACGCCTAAATTTATACATTTTTTTCTATTTTAGCTTTGCAGATCAAACGGAATTAAATTCAAGCTTTTGTTAATCAGTATAAATTTTTCGATTAGATTGTTGGGAAGTAAACAAAAATTTACTCCAAGTCGAAATAATGTCAAGACCAAGTCCTGCACTTAGTAAACGCAACGCGGGCGGAACGGAAATTTAAGAAACCAAAGTCGACACAAATAAGAGCAAAAGAAGCGCAATCGAGTAAATTTTTCCAAACTTGCAATATTTATTTCGACTTATGCGGTAAATTGTATATAAACTTAGACAGTAAAAAGCAGACATTTTCTTACGCGTTCAGCTGAATAAAATCAATACATTTATTCCAAAATAACAGCAGAGTAGACACATATTGCTTATTTCCTAAAAACCGTGAGCAGCGCGGCGGTTCAACTTCCGCTAATTCTTTTCCTCTCAATCGGGTCGCAACAAATAGGAAGCAAGAAACGGTGTGTGTGTTTACTGAATGATGATAGTAAGACAGCGGGGGGAAAACGGTGGAAATTATCCAGCTGAGAAAATGTAGAAGAGCCGCCGCCATCGGATGACGACGACGACGGCCCGGCAAACGTAGCGTTTTTAGGCTTCGACGTCGGCCTGGATCTTGGCCAGGTAGTCGGCCTTGTGCTTGGCGATCTTCGCCTTGCGTGCCTCCAGCGTGAGCTTGGCCAGGTTGTGGCGCTTCTTGGTGACCTTCTTCTCCGGCTTCTTGGTGAACGACGGGTCCTTGCGGATGGCGGCGTGCGCGTTCTTGTAGATGGTTTCGATCTGTGGAAGTTAGACGATTGTTAGTTTGGCGGGAATGGCTTTTTCCAGGTGAAGAGGAAATGTTTGATAAAAATTAGGAAGTTTGCCAGATTGAGGACCGGCACACTCCGAACTGATTATCGTTTGCTGTGGTCCATTTTCGGAATCGGTTGCGACTCTGCGGGTGTCGCAACAGAAATTTGGTAATGGACGTGGTGGAGAGGGGTTTCCGGGACGGGGGTGAAACTTACATCGTCAGCCTTGATGCCGAGTCCGACGTACTTGCTGAACTGGCGCTTGTACGCGTCCTCGTCCTCCTCCTCGAGGGTGCGCATGTAGTCGGCGACGTGCTGGCCGAAGATGTGGGCGCGGTGAACCTCGGCGTTGAAGCTCTTGTTCTCGGCGCTGTAGCCCGGGAAGCGCTTCACGGAGTGCGGGATGTTGAGGCCACCGTCGACGGCGCCCTTCATGGCACCGAAGACGCGAGCTCCGGTGGTGGTGCGGGCCAGACCAACGTCCAGGTAGCAACGGAACGCTCCCGGACCGTCATCGGCCTGCTCGACCAGGTACTCCTCGCCGGTCACATCGGTACAACCAGTGTACAGCGTGTCCAGGCGGAGCTTCTGCAGGATGCGGCGGGCAACCAGCAGACCGGTGCAGTAAGCGGCAGCATAGTTGGTCAGACCAACCTGGAACAAACGGAAAAGAAAGTTCAATCAGCTGTTGTTTGTTTACATTCCGCCGGAGGTCCTACCTTGACGCCGTACTTGGGCAGCTCGTGGGAGTACGCGGCGCACACGATGCGGTCACCCTCGATACGGGCGTACGCGATCTGGCAGGTGATGTCGCGGTTGCTCAGGCGGACAATCAGACGGTACTTCGGGGTGTTGTACTTGTTCTTGTCCTGGAAGATCAGCCGCTTGCGCGCGTAGTAGTCGGTCTTGCCCTCACGACGACGGCGGAACCTGACCTGGTACCGCTTGAAGTACTGCTTGTTCTTGACAACCTTCACGAAACCCTGTTGGGAAAAAGAAAAACAAAACGAAAATCAATACAAACTCAGCTGTCAAACGGCTTTGAGGTTATGTTTGGTTCCACGCGTACGGCGAAACCCGCGACGGAGCACGGCTCGCCGAAATGTTTACATCCGAACCCGCAACCACTCCCGGTCCGAAACGGACCTTACCCTTCGCTCTCAACCCTTCAACCCCACCGAAAGACGCCAATCCGACGCATTTCCAGGCTAAAAATAGCCTCCAAATTAGGCAACCCCCTCGAAAATCAATTCCGTCGATTTTCCCAGAAAATCGCAACTTTTCCGGGAAACCTTCACCACCGGTAGGTTCGCCACGTTCCGCCCTACGATTTGCCGCACCGTTTTCCCCGGAAAACTTACCATTTTGCTGGAAAAGTGGGAAATCTAGACACTCGCTACGTTTAACACGTTTTCTACACGTCGGTGTCTGCGAGGAAAAGGAAAATCGAAGATGGCGTTGCGTGACAGAAGGAGAGCCGAGAGCGAGCGAGAGAGAAAGAAAGGTGAAATGACAGAGATGTCAGTGTTGCCCGATGGGAATTTGAGCGAGGAGCGGGTAGGAATGTTGAGAAAATTGACGAAGGATTATAGGGGTACAGTGCAGACTCGATTATCAGAAGTTTCGATTATAAATTTCAAAAATAAATAATAAAATAAATAAGAAACGGTCACGGAAAGGGTCACGAAAAGATTTTTCTTAAGCGGTACGCAGCTGAAAAGGAACAGAAACGGAAAGTGGCGTTTGACGTTTCTTCGCGCGGTGCTTGTTTGTAATATGTTTTGATGAAAAAACAAAGAATTCGAATTTTACTTTTTGTATGTGACCAAATATGCGGCTGAAAGTTACAAACGTTTTGATAATTCGTTAGAATAATAGAAAATCCCGGCGAATCTCAAAATGCAGATTTTTGAAATTAAAAGGGCAGATCGAGGGGCAGATTTAGTTTTTTGATCGAAACGGAGTAAAAAAATAGGGGAACAGCATCTAATTTCAGCGTGCCTCTAATGTTGCCATACCAGCACTTTGACATTCAATTACAGCTCATTAAAAGCGTTTTCAACTGGAATCGAGCTCAATAAGAAGTGAGGAAGCAAGTTCTATCACAAGTTTTGCAAAATTAGTTGTTTTAATAGTGAAAATTAGCTAATTGGATGGAGTTAGGAGCGGGTGCTTAACCTGCCAAACGAGAATACGAGACACGAGAATTTCATCTAGAAGTTGTCTTTATTGCTGTTGGCCCACGTGTCGCCAACTTTTGCTAATACCAACCAGCAACCTTTGCATTGTGAGTTCACTGCACTGTCCGATTAATCCACCCTGGCGGGATCTAAATGAAATAAACCGGAGTGAAGATAAACTTGACAATAATCATACAAATATCTATTTTCTTTTTGAAAATTCAATAATAATCTGATATTCGACAATATTTACAAATAATTCAAAAATAAAAATTCGAAAATATGGAAAAATCAACATTTCAGATATATCAAATAACAAAAAAAAGAGGAGAAGGGGTAGGATTTCAAGTGTGCAAATATTTTGTTTGCAGATCTCGTTGCATATATTATTTGCAAGGGTGGGAATTTGGTGCAAAGTTTGCAATAATAATGAAATATGGAAATTAGGAAATTAAGAAATGAGGATGTTAGGAAATTAGGAAATTAAGAAATTATAATTATTATTAATTTAAAAGTAAGTTACTTTTGTCATTATCATAATATTTTTTTGTGTGATGTTTCTATCACGCAGAAAAATGTTTTGAGGAATCAGCCTGTACGAGGTTTGATTCAACAAAATATTTTGTTGAATATAATCAACAAAATTTTTGCATTGAATCAACCCTCAAATTTTGTTGTTTCAAATCGGGGTATTTTGTTGAACCTACCCTAATTTTTGTTGATTAAAATTTGACAGAAATCGCATTCAAATCAGATTTTTGTTGAACCAACGTCGATTTTTTGTTGAAATAACGGAGGCTTTTTTTATTAAATCAAGGTTAGCCGTTAAATTGAATCAACAAAATAGAGGGAGTGAAAACGCTTTTTCAATATCCATTAATAATTTAACAAAAAGTAACCACTTCCTGCTAAAGAATGTCACCGAGAAGCTGCGTAGTGGTTCCAAGAGTGATGGCATCGGTTGTGGCTGTCCTTCGTTGAATGGTACTTATTTTCACTGATGTCTTCCATGGTGCCATTTTTCCTCATTAGTCTGCAAAAATAGGAAAGAATTACACTCAACCCCCGGTGGTTGGTCACTTTTTCGTTTGACACTTTTTTAGTTTGTACCCCGTTGGTTGGTCAAAGTCAAACTAAAAAGTGACGAACTGTCACTTTTTAAACGGCGCCTACGCACACTATCAAAACAAACGTTCTGTAGTGTGTGTGGACTCCGTGTAAATGGGGTGTCAAACTAAAAAGTCACCCCGTTCGTTTGACAACAGTTGGTGTCAAACCAACGGGGTTTGAGTGTATTGTCAATAAAGTTTGTTTCAGTAGAATTTTAAGATGCTTACTAATTGAGTTCCGTCCGAGGTTCCGTCTGGTATACTACGGAAAATCCGGTGATTGTGGAGCTGCTACGTATTGGTTGCCTTTTCGTTGTTCAGCTTCAGTTTGCCTGGACGTTCACAGAATTTCGCTTACGGCAAGGATTGGGTCCAAATTACACGCGAAAACATCGTTCAAAGAAAAAAATACGGACTTGTAAGACGGAACTTTTATTTCTGTCAGATGCTAAACACGTTTTAAAGACAAGTATTTTGTATTGAATCAAATAAACTCGGTTGAGTTGATTCAATTTTGTTTTGAGTAGAAACAAAGCAGAAATTTTGTTGTTTTTCCAAAACGGTTTGACAAATTCCAGTGAGTTAGTTCAACTCAAAATTTAGAGCTGATATAATTGGATTTGAGGTTTATTTCAACAAAAAATCGTTTAGCTGAATCAAAAAAAGTTTTTGTTGATTCAAACAGTCTTGATTTTTCTGCGTGATTGTGAAATTGTCTCAGGAACACGAATATGACAAAATTATCACCGGAAAATTTGATCTAAGGGGTCCCCCGAGCAAAAATTTACAACCAAAAAATTCACAAAAAGTAAAAGTGTCTATTTAATATGTTAAACTGCCTTACCCAAAGCGTTCTCAGTCTCAGATGGTAGTCCCAGATGTCCCCTACAAGCTGCAGGTCGAACCGAGTTGATATCTGGATGGGACACTTTTTTATTTGAGTTTGAAAATTATGCTATTTTTTCACTAAAATGCCAATAACTCCCTTTAGATTTAACCAATTGGGATGCTCTACCCTGCATTTTGTTGCATTTTTTAAACCCTTACAGATGCATTTTGAATTTTGAAATTAAAGTGAATTTTGCCTAAGTTATAGCCTTTTTAAGATTTTTGACGTTTTTGAACCTTCAAACATTGTGTCCCGATTTGCCCACCTTCCCGTTGACCTAGAGTGCTCATATTTTGGCCAGATGCTAGTTTCATATGTACAAACAACCCCTGAAAACTTCAGGCAGATTGGTGAGGTCGATGCGAGATGGGTATGCTTTGCTCGTGGACCGCTCTTAAGCACTTTGGCGTCATCCATAAAGTATGTCACGCTGTAGAGGGGGAGGGGGGGGGGTCTGAGCAAGTGTGACATTGCATGTTATAAGTATAGGAAAAGCGTGACAAAGGGGTAAATTTTGGCTGATTTTAGCGTGACGTACTTTATGGATGAAGCCATTTTCAGGAGCTAATATCCATGGAGTCCCTGTTAGACTGAAGTCCCGCGGTCGTGCGATTCGAAGCGTTATCTACTCAAAATCGATTGAGTCCTGCCATTTTCGAGCGTTTGTCGAGCGTTTTGATCGAATGTCAAAAGGCGACATTTGCAGTTCTTGTTTATAATAGTAGGCGTCGTAATTTGATGACAGTTCAATTTGTTCAAGCCCATTTTTTCACTTGTGAAAATTCATATTTTTTAGTAAAATTAGTGAAATTTCTGCTGATTAGTGGGTGGCTACAGTGTGATTAAACATTTTTTAAAGGGCAATGAAGTTTTGCCAGCAGAAGGAATTCACGGTGCTTGGAAAATATGGTCAAGATTTGTGATTTGACGCAGAACCGCACAACCCAAGTGGCCATCAACGAGAAACAAAGAACCATCAGCCGGTACACTGGGTAAGAATTTTTCAAATCAACCATCTATTTGTGTCTAATTTTCTGTCAATTTCATTTTTCAGGCTTTGATTTCTATTTCACGTTTTCCACCAAGAAACCAGTGTCGATTCAAGTGTCTTGTTATTATAAATAATCAGAGAGAGTTCAATAAAAATAAAACGCTTTTAAATAAATAAAAAAAAACCTTTTTCCATTACAAAATCAAAAAAGCCGAAATATGTACGTCAGATAATGGCAGGACATTCTAAATAACAAAGGCGCCCGAAAACGGCCCGACGACGGCCCGTCAACGTCGATTTTCTCAAACGTCGATTTCGACGATCGTCGGACAAAGTGTTGCATATACGCACGAAAAGGGCCCGAATTCCGTCGGACAAACCGACGGAATTCGGGCCGTTTTGTCGAGCCGTCCGGCGGTTTTCGGGCCGTTGTCGGCCCGGTCCGTCTGTCAGGGGTACCTCACTGATTGGTGTTCCACAAGGGAACTTAACGAATGTTTTTCGTCTACACTGTCCTTTCGTTTTCACCGGGCAGTTTTGTCAGCTGTCATCAAATCGCACCAACACAAACACAAACCCGCTCCCGGTTTGACAGTTCGCTTGCGGCTTCGTCTTGTTTCTCAAAAAGTTGTTTGTCATTTTTAGCATAGGGAGATTTTTTAGAAGATTCAAGAGTTCGTCGTCCCCGTAAAGGAAATTGCATTTTAAAGGTATGTTTGCGAGTGTTTTCAGGTAATTGATTGTTGTTTAGTTGAACTTATCATGCTGCAGTTATGATTTAGTTGAATCACTCGCAAAACTTTGTTTTGCCTCTCGAACTGCTTTGTCACTGAAACATAACCTAACTGTCTGCCAAGGGAAAACAGAACCCGCTATCTAATTCCGTTGTAATCCGTGTCTTGCAGATGTTTCTCACCCGCTCCGAGTACGACCGCGGTGTCAACACCTTCTCGCCGGAGGGTCGTCTGTTCCAGGTGGAGTATGCCATCGAGGCCATCAAGCTTGGTTCGACGGCGATCGGAATCTGCACACAGGAAGGTAAGTCCGGATAAGGAGTTGGAGTGGGTTGTTTAATTATTATGACTGTTTTAGGTGTGGTGATGGCCGTGGAGAAGCGCATCACGTCGCCGCTGATGGAACCGACCAAGGTGGAGAAGATCGTCGAGGTCGACCGGCATATCGGTTGCGCCACGTCGGGGCTAATGGCCGATTCGCGGACGCTGCTGGACCGGGCCCGTGTCGAGTGTCAGAACCACTGGTTCGTGTACAACGAGCGGATGACGGTGGAATCGTGCGCCCAGGCCGTGTCCAGTCTGGCCATTCAGTTTGGCGACAGCGACGACACCGGATCGGCCATGAGTCGGCCTTTCGGGGTGGCCATTCTGTTTGCCGGCATCGAGAACGGTGAACCGCAGCTGTGGCACATGGACCCGTCCGGGACGTACATCCGGTACGATGCCAAGGCCATCGGGTCGGGCAGCGAGGGCGCACAGCAGAACCTTCAGGAATACTACCTCCAAACGATGACCATCAAGGAAGCGATCAACCTGGCCCTGAGCACGCTGAAGCAGGTCATGGAGGAGAAGCTGAACTCGACGAACGTCGAGGTGATGACGATGACCGCCGGCGAGCTGTTCCGGATGTTTAGCAAGGAAGAGGTTGAAGAGTACATCAACAACATGAGTTAAATCTGGGGGGTGAAAGTCTGTCCGGAGTAAAATATTCCGTTTTTTCTTTGCTGTGCTGAACTCAAAAAAGAAGCTGATGAAAATAAATTTTGGTTAAGAAGGAAAGCAACCAGAAATTGTACATGGTCAATCGACTGGATGTTTTGGAAACGAATAAAAGAGCCCACAACTGCTGATTGAAGTTTTTGATGATTTTATTGCTCAGTAGCGACGATGCATTGCCCTTCAATGCTAAACTTCCCATCCCTAATTCAATCGTGCCATTTGGGCAAACATTTGAGCGGCCAACGCCGGGTTTGTGGCGATGATGGATTGCCAGTCCGCCGCTGGAATGGCCTTAATGTTCAGTGAGATAAACTGCACTGCCTGCTGCTTCAGCTGCTCCGCGTGGTGCAAATCGGCGAGGTAGAGCGTCCTCGTAACCGTTTCCACAGACAGCGTCGATCCCAGTTGTTCCTCGCAGAGTGTCCTGAGTTTGTCCAGAGCATATTTATCGGCAACGGCCAGCAACTCGTTGGCAAGTTGATCCAGTTCCTTAACGATTCCGGTGTAGATGAATCGCAGTACTTCCTGGAAAACCCGCGGCTTAACGTCCTCGATTGTGACCCGGTTTTCTTTGGATTCCTGCATCTCGTGCTCAAACATGGCCGCAAAAATCGGACTGCGTGCCGCCAAAATGGCCTTGTGGGCGAGAAATTCCTTCTTTCCGACGATTATCGTAACGTCGGTGAACTTTTCGCTTTCTAGCAGAACCGCGAAATGGTCTAGAAGCTGTGAATCCGGGAGTGGAACCGTTGGCTGGATTGGCTGTTGAACGTCTTCCTGAGCTAGTTCGTGAATCGACAGCGTTAAATCAATGCCGCCCTGAATGAGATAACTCCTGGTAGAATCCAGAGATATTTTTAATTCATCTCCAATCCGCGAGCCGGCCTTGATGATTCCGGATGTCATGTACCTACCCACATTTGGATGGTAGAATTGCAATTCTCCATGCAATTGCGACTTGATATTCGAGACTGAATCAACAATTACCTCAATTGTTGTATTGACTGCTCCCAGTTGAACTATGTAATGCCAGGAAACAATTGTAGACGAATGAGTTGTTGTTCCAAAAAACTTTTTTGATTCCACCGGACCCGTTAGTACGCTGGAACAGTTCTTAAACAAAAGTTTATTTGTAAAAGCGGATGACTTGAAATCAAACTCGCAGGACTGGGCTGGATCCATTGTGGAAAATCTGCGTGATAAAATCTGATACATATTGCAGAAATGCCTAAAATACCGCCGGATACGCACAGGAACCCCGTTGACAAACCGTTGTAAAAAGAACCGTGGCAAAACGATCAAGTTTTTCGACGTATTTGACCGTTTTTGTTGTCAGTCTTCGCAACTATTTTTAAATCTGAGTCAGGCTTTCTAGAGACACAAAATTTAAATTTCAGACACCGTCGAAATCGAAATCGAATTGAATTGAGAGTGTATTCTTTTATTACGCAACGTAAAAAAAAAGATTTTTGACTTTCCTTACCTTCGTTACAAAATTTCCATCGAGCTGTCAAAACGCAACATGGAGTTAAACTTTCTGTGCACTTGCTGTGAAGCTTACCAAGGCTTTTCAACAAGTTTAACTCCATGTTGCACGCACACACTCTCACTTTTAATTTCTCGATAGAGTTATCTAAGCCCGTTCTCACGAACACTAGCACGCCATTTGTTTTGCTGTCGGGTACAAAATTTAACCTCACTTTTTTTCGTGTACGTACACGCAATACATGCGCACGTAGATAACTCTATGCATTTTTTTTGTGTGAAGCGTATATACGCCGTCTTCGCCCCTTTTAACTGTGTTACGTAATTAACGAACGTTCCCTTAGTAAACCGATATCTCGAGATTTTTTGCAAACAAAGCGGCCCAGTGTTGTCAAAATCCAAGAACCGACTTAAATGCCTCTGGTGGCGGGTAGCGAAAGTGTAACATACGAAGCACGTGGCAAAGCTTCTCGTCTAGATTACTTTTTCAAAACAACCAATGCGGGCAAACTTCTGATAACTTCTGATATTGCGCCAATATCACACCAATATCACTGCAAGGTTACGTTTACGTTTTTGCGCGATAAGTGCAAAGGGGAGTGAAAACTATTTTAAGGTTTATTTTTAAAGAAAATTGCTCTTTTGGAATAAAATAAAGTTAGCAGGTAAGAAATAAAAAGTTCTATCGACTGACTTTTTGATTTTTTTGCTAAGTTGCCTTTTTCATTGAAAATTCTGAGGTCCGGATTGAAAACGCGAGAATGAGGTTAAATTGCTCATTTAAAAAATCATTCCAATCATCATTTTTCAAGCAGGGCTTTGCTTTTATGGTAGAAGTGACTTTAAAAAATATTTGTCCACTTGGATAATCTACATTCTTAATTGATTAGTTATGTTTTGGTTGATTAAAATATTCCCTTGTTTTGAATCAGATAATGAACAGGTTAAATCCGTCATCACAAAAATATGTTCGTTTATATCAATTAAGCTATTTATTTCTTACCTGAAAATTGTATAATTTGCTACTAATGTCGATTTTATGACGAAATAAAACAATTTCAAATTTCAAACCAATTTACTCGCTGTATGTTATAATGAAACCATCACCCCAAGTTTCAGCGCCCTCTAGTGGGGGGGTAATTTTGACGTGGCCCCCAAAACCAAAGCTAAAAACTCTATTCGCCACCTACATTCGAGTAGGAGAACTTTGGTGCAAGGTTACGTTTACGTTTTTGCGCGATAAGTGCAAAGGGGAGTGAAAACTATTTTAAGGTTTTTTAAAAGAAAATTGATCTTTTGTAATGAAAAAAAGTTAACAGGAGGTAAGAAATAAAAAGTTCTATCGACTGACTTTTTGATTTTTTTTGCTAAGTTGCCTTTTTCATTGAAAATTCTGTGATCCGGATTGAAAACGCGAGAATGAGGTTAGATTGCTAATTTTGAAAATCATTCCAATTACCATTTTTCAAGCAGAGCTTTGCTTTTATGGTAGAAGTGACTTTAAAAAATATTTGTCCACTTGAATAATCTTCATTCTCAATTGATTAGTTAGAATTTGGTTGATTAAAACATTTCCTTATTTTGAATCAGATAATGAACAGGTTAAATCGGCCATCATAAAAATATGTTCGTTTATATCAATTAAGCTATTTATTTCTTACGTGAAAATGGCATAATTTGCTAATAATGTCGATTTTATGATGAAATAAAACAATTTCAAATTTCAAATCAATTTACTCGCTGTAGGTTATAATGAAAACATCACCCCAAGTTTCAGCGCCCCCTAGTGGGGGGTAATTTTGACGTTTGATTGCCTATCCAAACTGTTGACATAAAACAACAACGTTGTTGACATAGGTTGTTTTTTTGGCTATTTTCGTGGCGCGGCAGTGTTTTCGAATGGAGGTGGGAGTATCCTCCGATGGGGGCGAGTTTCGTTCCGTCAACGGAACGCGGAAGCGGAAGAAGTCCAGCGACGGAGCCGTTGTCGGGAATAGCCAAGAGGAGAATCTTCTCAACAACAACAAGTTCAGCACGGTGGAGGAGAACAACAATAACAATGGTTATTCAGCCGGGAAAGGAAGCGTCCCACCGGTTCCAGTAGCCAAGAAACCACCTCCTCTAGTGGTAAAGAATACGAGCTACGCCAAGCTGAGGAGTGTAATGTCGTCGTGCACAACCAAGCCAACTTACAAGCTGACTCCGTTTGGGATCAAATTGCTGTGTATCTCCGCTTCCAAACTTTAGTCAAAATCGTTTTTTTAGCATAACTTTAGAAATACTTGACTAAACTGCATATTTTTTTAAAGCGACTTATAGGACCTCAAGATGGATCGAATGAAGCCAAAACGGACAAAATCGGCATAACTTTAGAAATACTTGACTAAACTGCATATTTTTTTAAAGCGACTTATAGGACCTCAAGATGGATCGAATGAAGCCAAAACGGACAAAATCGGTTCAGCCAGTCTCGCTAGGGGTCATTTTAGTCAGCCAGTCTCGCTAGGAAGTTCATTTTTCGAGTGATTTTATAGCCTTTCCTCAGTAAGGTGCGGAAGGCAAAAATTTAATTCAAAATAAATTTTCAATCCTTTGTGGTCGTAAAAAGCATTTATCGTTGTGATCAATAATAACAGCAATTTAAGCTAAATTTAAAGAAATTATGTTGCAAAGCTAAGATAGACACTAGCATGCTCACTTCCTATTTAACTGATTATTGCTTAATATGGGTTCAAAACGCTTTTAAGAAGCTGTAACCCTAAAATGCTGATATCCCAACATTCGGTGCCCGATGGAACTACATTTTCCCTTTCGATATACTTTTTTGGGCTCTGTATCCAGAACGACCTTGAATACATAATTTTGATGATGTGATGATAAATATAAATTTCTTGAGAATGTGAATAACCATAAAAAAGGAAATTGTTAAATTTTTACCTCAGCAAAATTGTATGATGCAGTCTGCTAAATTCAGCACGACCATGAAAGCCAGGCACGTTTACGCCTATGATAATTACTTCAACGAAATTTAACATAACTGATGATTTGATTGACGGCACAAGTGCATCGACACCACACCACCTTGGTCACAACTGGCTCATCAAACCGTTGCCAAGTTGGTCAGCGCGGGAGTTTTATTGATGGCAGCATAAGTACTTTTTTTCTCAAGTACATTCACGCACCACACTTGCAAATCATAATGCTGTCCATCGTGTATGGATGGGGTGTTAAGGTGAAGCCGTTGATCATTTTTGAAGAAAATTGATCATCACTTTAAAATATTCGGTATTAAATTCAATTTAACGAATTTCAGCACCAAAAGGAATCAGCATGTGCCGATTGTTGCCTTCTTGAAGCCACTGAAGAAATTTTTGATCGAAATCAATTGTGCTTCAAATTTTATATACTTTTGTGGCACAGTCATTGACGTCAAGGAATGGGATAATCGTTACCAAAAGGAATAAGCATGTGTAGGGCACTATTCTAAACAACTTGTTGAAGGAATTTTGTCAAAATATTAAAAGCGACGCAAAATTTATATCTTTGAAAGAAAAATCAAGACAATGATGGAAGTCTTCACGTTAAATTAGGTTTGAAATATTGTAATTTGCTCCGAGAAGAAGCGGTTCGTGGCTTAAAACTGTGGTACCGTGCAATAGGGTTACCTTAGTTATTTGGATGGATATTACGCAGTTAATCCTTCTTCAATATTTAGTTTATTTTGCATTACCTTAATAGAAAAATTTAGAATTTTTTTTTAATGAATTAGCAATTTGTCGAGAATTTATAAATGTTAATTCGACAAAACAAAATTGAATGTTACGGTACCCGGTTCGTGGTCATCGTGCCGCTGGCTCGGCCAAGTCCATCGCACCTCAAGTGTTCATAATTTGCGTGGTTGAAGACTTTTATTGCGACACATTTAGACAGCAATGAATCAAGGATTTTGTGAAACCCTCAACCCTGTACGCTTTCTCGCGCCCCGTTCAGATGGTTCAGCCACAGTTTCGTAGGCAGTTTTCCATGGCGGAAGGAAGGAAGTGTAGTGGCCACTAATAGCTAATTTCATAATTTAACCCCTCGTTAGGGCGTGCATGCAGTATAGTTTTTCGAGGGAGGAACTAGTGCTAGAACAATTTATTTTGAAACGTTAATAAAAATATTTGGTTTTGCTGGCCGTATTATGATCCATAAAGAATGTAAGCCTAAATTATTTTATAGGTTTTGTGCGGCATTACAGAACGTACATGTTTTGTTTATGATAACGATAAAATTAATGGAACATGTTTCGTTGCAATAAATTCCTAATTTCAGATCGTAAGACTCACCATATAGCATAATTAAACGGAGTTATGGAAATCATCTTTTGGTTGTTAAATTTTTAGTTAAAACATTTGGCGCATTCCAATTTAAATATTGAATTTATAGGGTTAGGTCTAGGGTTAGGTTTTAAAATCTCTTAGGAAAAACTGATTTGTGATGGCTTTTTTTATGAATTTCAACCAAATAAATTAACCACAGTTTTTCCTCAAAATAGCTTATTATCTGAATTGTACATTTAAAATGGATGGGCGCTAACAGAGAGAATTGCAAAAATAATCAGTTAAATTGAAAAAAAAAAACATTCTTAAAAACATTTTGTGCGAATTACACAGAAAAAAAGTTGAATTTTGGAAGGTTGAAAATTTTGTTGGTTAAATATTACCTCTTAGTTGTGTAAATTTATTTACAAATGTGTTAAAATGTTAACCTGATATTCATAAAAAACGGATAAAAATTCACCAGTTCCTGATGTAATATTTTGACATAAAATCTGTCATCATTTCCTGGTGAATATTATTATCATTTTTTCTGTGTTGGTCATTTTTTTTAAATTAGGCCGTTGCCTATTGGTCCGATTTTCAATGTTAGAAATTGAAACTTTTGCAAAAAATAAAATAATATAATTTGGAAATAAGAAAATCATCAATTTGTAGATTTTTTCAAAAGTAGAGCGTTACTTTAAAACTTTGTAATTATTTTATTTAAAAGAGCAGAAAATTTCACAAAAAGTATCTTAATATATTTGCATATATTTGCAGTTCCATATCTAGAGTTTTTTTTAAAAAGGTCCTAAAACATATGAAAGAAAAAAGCTTCACAGCTAAAAAAGTAGTAATCCAGCTGCGTGTAAAAGGCCTGGGTGTAAAATAAATATTGCATTATTTTATGCAATTTTATGTGATTTTACACCATGAAATATGTAGCCCATCAGTATGGGAAACCTACTTGACCGAAATGTCAAGCTGATATATGCGTTTATCCTTCCATCTTTTCAACGGTCTGATGGCCGAGTGGGCTAAGGCGCCAGTCCTCACTGTTGGCGCTGGGTTTGAATCCCGTCGGTTGCAACTTTTTTTTGTGTTTGCAAAAATTGTACGTACAGTGTGTAATATTAAGTGTTTATTTTGACGAAGGTGATGTGCATGCTTTTGCATGCGATTTTACCATCGGATTTTTTGCTGTGTTATAGGTCCTTTTTTAAATTTTTTTTAACATTATGCAGTTACATATGCATAGGTTGAGTGAAAATTCAAGCCGCTGATTGCTAATGATAACAGGATAATTGTGATATTTTCAGAAGTAAAAAGACACATTTGACATTTGGCGACGCCGATATATAATTTTATTGATATTAATCTAATCTAATTTTATCTAATCTAATCTAATATAATCTAATCTAATCTAATCTAATCTAATCTAATCTAATCTAATCTAATCTAATCTAATCTAATCTAATCTAATCTAATCTAATACAATATAATACAATCTAACCTAATCTAATCTAATCTAATCTGATATAATCTGATCTAATCTAATCTAATCTAATCTAATCTAATCTAATCTAATCTAATCTACACAGCTAAAAAAGTAGTAATCCAGCTGCGTGTAAAATAAATATTGCATTATTTTATGCAATTTTATGTCATTTAACACCCTGAAATATGTAGCTCATCAGTATGGGAAACCTACTTGACCAAAATGTCAAGTTCATGTATGCGTTTATTCTTACGAGCAATTCCAGCCCAAAACAGGATTTTTTTAGGTACTTTTTTCTCGACCCTCTCCGATTTCTATGAAACTTTGTAGACATGTTATCCTAGGCATATATAAGCCATTTTTGTATATATGGAGCCAGTAACACTCGATAATGACATTTGAGAAGGGCGTACGTGTTTTCAATATTTTTGCATTTCGTAATTTAAATATTGCTGTATCTCGAAGCCGTTGCATCGTATCAAAAAGTGGTCAAAGACAAACTGGTTGGAAATTTGACGAGCTTTCCGAAAAAATACACTGAAAGAAAAAAAAAACACTCCACTTTTATGAGATTTTTTGATTTTTAAGTTTAAAAGTTAAATTTGAAGGTGAGCCCACGATTTTTTTTCGCTCAAATTTTTTTGTGAAAATAGCCTAAGATGTTACAAAAAGACTAACGAAAATGCAGGATGGAGCAACTCACCTAAATAAATACAAAAATCATTTACTGAAACTGTTTTTTTGAAAAGTGCTCTAAACGTCAAAATTTTCAAAATCCGAATACGGGAATCGATTCTGCAGACAATTTTACATAAAAGTCTCCATATTGACCATTGTCCTAAGTCCAATCCTTGTGAAGTTACAGCGGTTTAAAAAATAAAAATGTTGAAAAAATAGTTTTTTTTTATGGTTTTTGGCAATTTATATATGACGGACTTGATTTTTCAGTTTCGAAAATATTTTTACCGAAAAGCTCGTCCGATTTCCCATAAGTTTGTCTTTGACCACATTTCAATTGGATGTATGGGCTTACAGATATAAGCTAATTACATTGCTCATAATCCAAACATAACGTTTTTTCAGTGTAGTAAAGTAACCTGGATAATAAATTTTGTGTTTGTTTAGTTTGTAAGAAAACGTTAAAGTTATTTCTATTTTAACGATTTTTTTTAAAGATAATATTTATCGTTTATGGCACTATAGTCAGACCACTTAAGCCTTACAACACCGGCACTGCTAAAAGGTTGTAGACTTACTCTCATTTCGCAACATACACTTAGTTTCTCCTCGTTGCTCTAGCACATTCTATATGAGATATACAATGGACAATGTGTCAGTGTTGTGTTTCCATACACACACAATGCACGAAATTAGTGCGCACCAATTAATGGATTTGCACATTAAAAGTGCTTTGAGAACATAGATACATAAATATTATATGACGCGCGATGGCAAATAAACGTCAATTAGGGGAGGCCCTCTTAGGACTAATAAGCGTCCAACCAGACAAAACTCTAGACCAAAATTGCGTTGAGGTTTTGCTAGCTTGAAGCATTTAAAAAGAGCATGGTTTTGAAAAAAATGGAAAGGTATTTTCAGAAAACTAGCATTTAACAATAAAAGATGAATAAACACCGCAAACGAAAAACTTAGAGCAAAAATAAGATGCCTAATAGTTTGATCGTTTTGTTAATTTTTTAAATTTTGCTTTCATTAATTTTGAATAAATGCATTCAAATATGACATGTAATCACTACTCCGCCGCATTGCCCTGCTTTAATGTGTTACATTTAACCGGTGAATGGATCATTCTCTCTTGCGATTTTTATTGGTACTTACCAAACTTTATGCGCGGTGGTTAAAGGTTAATAGAGGTTTGCGCCAATTTCAGTGGGAAAGTGCAGCATTATTTGCTCTGGCACTTGGTCATTAGCTGAATGACGACGATGATGATGTTTCTCAACGTGATTCATAATCTTGGCGTTTGGGGGACCGTTAATTTGCTCTGGTCCAACTGCTACTAAATCTAATTGAGCCATTAATAACGATATGGTAATTTTCGAAACAGAGAGGGGACCTTTTTTTGGTGGGATCATGGGTATAAACCTTGAATTAAAGGGTAACTCCTGCGGTCGTGTTTTGTGGCTTACCAAACCAAACCGAGCTGAACTTGATCGAGTTGATCGAATGAGTACGATTCTGCAATATCCAGAGGGGGGTTCGTTAATCATCCGTAACCGATCACTTTTCGCTGCTGATGATCATGTTTGCGGTCTTGTTGGGATGGTTTCGGAAACTGTAAATTGCTGTAAATGGCCAATTCAAGGTGAGAGATGAGAAAAATAAAAGGAAATTTATCGTGAAACTTTGGGTTTAATTCATTTTGCTCTTTTGGAAAGGTTTTTTTTTTCAATTTTGGAAAGTTCAGTGGCGTTGGATTTGAAAGCTTCTTGGATTTCTAGGGTTGGAAGGTCGAGTAGTGAACGACATTTAGATTTTTGGTGAAAGGAACAAAATGAGCAGCAGTTAATGTGACACTAAAAGATTGAGCTTGTAGCTCGAACTATTAAAACGCCTGTACGTGAGAAACTTTGATTACAAAGTGGGACAACACACACAGAAAAAAAATCATGGTAATATTACATTTTCTGGTGTAATGTCACATTTTCAGTCTAAAATGGGGTAAAATTACATCATAAAAGAGGTAATAGAGCAATTCTCTACGAAATCGGTCTTTTTTCTTCAATTTTAATTTTTGTATTTTTTAATCCGACTGAAACTTTTTTGGTGCCTTCGTTATGCCCAAAGAAGCCATTTTGCATCATTAGTTTGTCCAAATAATATTCCATACAAATTTCGCAGCTGTCCATACAAAAATGATGTATGAAAATTCAAAAATCTGTATCTTTTGAAGGAATTTTTTAATCGATTTGGTGTCTTCGGCAAAGTTGTAGGTATGGATACGGACTACACTGGAAAAAAATGATATACGGAAAAAAAATTTGGTGATTTTTTTATTTAACTTTCTATCACTAAAACTTGATTTGCAAAAAAACACTATTTTTAATTTTTTTATTTTTTGATATGTTTTAGAGGACATAAAATGCCAACTTTTCAGAAATTTCCAGGTTGTGCAAAAAATCATTGACCGAGTTATGATTTTTTTAATCAATACTGATTTTTTCAAAAAATCGAAATATTGGTCGCAAAATTTTTTCAACTTCATTTTTCGATGTAAAATCAAATTTGCAATCAAAAAGTACTTTAGTAAAATTTTGATAAAGTGCACCGTTTTCAAGTTAAATCCATATTTAGGTGACTTTTTTGAAAATAGTCGCAGTTTTTCATTTTTTCAAATTAGTGCACATGTTTGCACACTTTAGGAAAAAATATTTTTGAAAAGCTGAGAAAATTCTCTATATTTTGCTTCTTCGGACTTAGTTGATACGACCTTTAGTTGCTGAGATATTGCAATGCAAAAGTTTAAAAACAGGAAAATTGATGTTTTCTAAGTCTCACCCAAACAGCCCACAATTTTTAAATGTCGATATCTCAGCAACTAACGGTCCGATTTTCAATGTTAATATATGAAACATTTGTGAAATTTTCCGATCTTTTCGAAAACATTATTTTCAAAAGGGCGTAATATTGAATGTTTGGCCCTTTTGAAATGTTAGTCTTAATTTGAAAATTTTGAAAATAATGTTTTCGAAAAGATCGGAAAATTTCACAAATGTTTCATATATTAACATTGAAAATAGGACCATTAGCTGCTGAGATATCGACATTAGTAAATAGTGGGCTGTTTGGGTGAGACTTAGAAAACATCAATTTTCCTGTTTTTAAACCTTTGCATTGCAATATCTCAGCAACTAAAGATCGTATCAACAAAGTCTCAAGAAGCAAAATATAGAGAATTTTCTCAGCTTTTCAAAAATATTTTTTCCTAAAGTGTGCAAACATGTGCACTAATTTGAAAAAAATGAAAAACTGCGACTATTTTCAAAAAAGTCACCTAAAAATGGCTATAACTTGAAAACGGTGCACTTTATCAAAATTTTACTAAAGTACTTTTTGATTGCAAATTTGATTTTACATTGAAAAATGAAGTTGAAAAAATTTTGCGACCAATATTTCGATTTTTTGAAAAAATCAGTATTGATTAAAAAAATCATAACTCGGTCAATGATTTTTTGCACAACCTGGAAATTTCTGAAAAGTTGGCATTTTATGTCCTCTAAACATATCAAAAAATAAAAAAAAAATAAAAATAGTGTTTTTTTGCAAATCAAGTTTTAGTGATAGAAAGTTAAATAAAAAAATCACCAAATTTTTTTTCCGTGTATCATTTTTTCCAGTGTAGTCCGTTTCCATACCTACAACTTTGCCGAAGACACCAAATCGATTAAAAAATTCCTTCAAAAGATACAGATTTTTGAATTTTCATACATCATTTTTGTATGGACAGCTGCGAAATTTGTATGGAATATTATATGGACAAACTAATGATGCAAAATGGCTTCTTTGGGCAAACCGAAGGCACCAAAAAAGTTTCAGTCGGATTAAAAAATACAAAACAAATCGAATGACCGAAATCCTAGAGAACTGCTCAATATTCAACCTTCTAATATTACCCCTTCTAAATTTACACTTTTTTTTGCTGTGTAACTAAATGATTTACAACAAGGTTAATCATGTTCTTGTTCTTGCAATGTTAAAATTCATGTGATACAACATTATTTTTTAAGACATTTGATACACAATTATCTGAGACCTCGATAAACGATATTTTTCCCATGTTTGGATTGGCTGAAACTTTTATGATTACTTTATCTAAGACCAAAGAAGACATTTTGTATCATTAGTTCATCTATACAAATCTTCATGAACATTTCAATTTGGTTATTTTATCAATTTATTGTTTTACAGCTAATTTGCAGAAATTATCAAAAGAAATAATTTAGAAAAAAAAAATATATTCCTAAAAATTTAGACACATAAATAGAAAACAAATAAAAAATAAAAATCTTAAATCTATATTTTCCTGTTTGTTTTACTTCCAGCTTGAAAAAAATAAGCAAATTTATAAAAAAAAGTTGAGAAATCAAAAATTGGGAGAGGAAAATTTCAACGCCACAGAAAAAAGTAAGTAAATTAATAACAAGAGGAAATCATTCAAAAATACCCAGTGAATAAATTATGGTATTATTACATATGGGTTTGGTGACATTGTTTTTTTTACAATTTTACACAATATTAGATGTAAAATTATTCAAAAAATCCATATTTTTAACCAATACAATTTTTAATCTTCTTAAATTAAACTTTTGTTTACTGTGTTATGGCAAAAATATACACAGAAAAAAATATGTGAATTTACTCGACACGTAAAAAATTAATTACATGTAAACTAAGTTGATGTAAACGTGAGATTCGACGTAAACGGTTGAATCACACGTAAAATCATGTTGCAAATTTACATCAAATTGCATTTAAATTTAAATGTTTAATGACGTGCAAAAGTGTTATATCATAAATGATGTAACATTCGGATTTTTTTTTTGTGTGTAGATAAAAAATAAAATTAACGTTCAACACCTTTTTCTTCAAGCAAAAAACAAAATCTTCGACAGGCGCGGTGAAATTTGAGTGGACGCAATAATAGAGAATAATAGTTTAATTTTTATGCAATCGTTAATGAATCAAAACCGCGTTGCGAAAAAAAAAGTGGCGAAGCACCATTTGTTGGCCACCTGCCCCGATGTGCATCACGGTTTGTGCGCGCACGGAGGGAAATCGTTCGAGATAATCTTTCCGAAACTCAGACAAACGGCGCAGCAACATCAATGCCAGGAAAATGAAGAAGCGAGAAAACCATCGCAGCGCACCGGCACTGGCCATGATTAATTGTATATTTTTCCTATTAAATTTTGCCGGCCTTTGGTCGTTAATTGTTTATTATTACCCCGCAGGCCGTCAATTGCGCCTCATTTTTTTTGTTGTTGCTTTACTGAAACTTTAAAGTGGTAAAGTGAGGAAAATGCAGCGGTCTGTTGGTGGTGGTGGCGTATGGTCGATTAAGTTTTTTTTTCGGCGGGTTGAAAACTTTCCAAGGACGAACGCGGTGCATCGCGCTGGCTAAAATTACTAGTCGAAACGAACGTGAACTGATCGTGAATGTTTGATTACAGATGGTTCAGATTGGAGAAACTGAATGATCTTACCATCTGCAGAGTTGGCGAAAATGACAGTTAACCCTCTACTGGCAATTTTATTTTTGAAAGTATTTATTTTTCCTTGTTCAGGAGATCATTTTGAGCAACTTTTGTTATACGAAAAACTTTACTTCTCTTGTTTTATGTTTTTCTTGTTTAATTTTTAGTATTTTAATTTGTATTATCTTGTTTAGTTTATGTTTGTTTTTGGTAGTATATGGTCTATTCTACCACCTCCTAGGGGAAATATACCCTTTCTAATCAAACACCTATCTTCATCATATGGAGAGTTTGATGCTCGATTAAAGCTCCAAAAATACTACTTAGGCCAAGACGTAGGCTATATACTTACCAGCAACAGCACCGCCTCAAGTAAGCACGCAAATTTATGCCTTTTACTGGCCAAAAAGATCAAATTTAATGCACTTTTGATCATAATTCTATTTTGCGAGACCATTTCTCATCATTTTGTTGTCACACACATCCACACGCTAGATGAGAGCTTAACTGCTTGCGCTTTCGTTTTCAATGCGCTTAAGATATGAAATTGCTTCCAACTACCGGCAACATGTTTTTTTGAACATTAGTTAGTCACTCGCTTGAAAAATAATCCCGAAACATGTCAATAATTAGCAAGCACTGTCAAAAAACAAACGCGCCAAGTCTTTTGACGTTTGAATTTTGACGACCCATTCCAATCGAAGGCTGAAGAAAACCGAGCGAGAAGCGAAGGCAAATAAAGAACAGGGTGGCCACCAAAACCAATAACAGCGCCTGTTGGGGTGAGCCAGTGATGCCAGGAAATTTTCTCTATAAATGCTACCTTCCGTGAGTGTGAGTGCTTTAAATTTCAACAATTTTGGCAGCACTAAGCAAACCCAAAAGGGCGCTGGAAGAAAAAAGAACTAGGCTGAAAATAGGAAAATGGGCGTGGCCAAATGCATTCTCGACTGATTAGAATATATTTGGGCAATATATTTTTAAATGCTTGTAAAAGGAATAGAATGACTTCTACTAAAAGTGAAAATAAACAGAAATGTTCACAAAAAGTTGCTCTACTTGTTGGTGTACTTGGTTTTAGTAAATTTCAAGGAACACTCCAGATTATCCAGCATCATTCAAACACGACCGCTTATTAGGCTAAAAATGGCTATATTTTCCCTATCATTACATTTTGCCTGTCTAATTTGTTCATGTTTTTACAATCACTTTTACAATGTTTTACTTGTTTTTCATATTTTCTGCTATATTTAATCATTTAAATTGTAAAAAATGCATAGAGGCATAGTCTAGGACACTAAAAAAATACTGTATAGTTATTTTTACTTAACACATAGGAAATTTTAGTAAAAAAAACCAGCCAAAGATGACCTCTCAAAAATGACATTTTTAAAAACATTGGCAAAGTCGTATAAAAGAAGTCAACATTCCAACCCTAAAGTTTTCTAAATTTTTTGAATTCTTCTTTCTAAAGCTTTTTAAAGATCAAAAATTGGTTGAAATATGGATTTTGGTAATTTTTCAGATCGAAGCACATCTAAAGGCGGGGTTAGGTTGTAGAGGGTTAAAATGCCGAAGATCGTTATTTTTTTCTACCGTGCTGCACGGACCGTGCTCGATTTCAGTATTCTACAGGACTTGAAAATCAAAACTGGCTTTAAAGTATGTTTTTCATAGTTTCTTGAATTTTATGTAATATTACACGCATTATTATGTCATGTAATGACATAAAAGTCATGTGGAATAAATCGCAGTCCTTTCCGTGGAAGCTGGGTACAGCAGATTTCAAATACTATGTTGTTTGCAGAATAATAATTATTGTACATTCAGGGAGTACTATAAAATTACATTACGAAAGTGATGTGCACGCTTTTGCCTGCAATATTACCTTTGATTTTTTTTGTTTTGTATCACAGTAAAAATGCAGATATTGTACATTTAGATTTTTTGTGTTTTATTTTTTATTTTGCTGGAACATTTTGTGGGGGATTTACCCATAAAAGTCTGTGGCAGCTGTCTATACAAAAATGTTTCGTTAATATTCAAAAACCTGTATCATTTGGAGGAATTTTCTGATCGATTTGATGTCCCTATCAAATGAAATGGGGAATGAAATTTAATTTGATAAATATCTTATAGGAGGAATGATGCTATTTTGACTGAAATCCTAATCTAATCCTAAATAGTTCTTTTCATATTGACTCTTTCCAGTTATTCGAATTTTCATCATTTATCTTGGTTATTCTATTTCTATGGTTATTCTATTTCTATGCAAAAATAGAATAGAATTTTTTTTTTGAGTCCAGAGTCAATTACACAGTTCAACAAAAAATCAAATGTTTCTTGTCTCTGAGACGAGTATATGTGTTCCTAGTAGAATTTTGCCTGCTGAATCCGAATCCGGGTCCAGAATTGCTCCAAATGGTCCCAATTTTGAGATACACCCGTTTGAAATGTTAGTTTAGGTCAAAATTAGCTATTTTGTCGACTATTTTACAAAAGAACTATTGAATAAACAACTGAACCAATACATGTATCTTATAGTTCACGTTTTCCCCTTTCTGAAACACCCCTGGTTTTTGAAATTTGATTGTTTCTACGCATATTTATAGCCATTTTAAAATTATGTTTTTAGTTGGTTCTTATTCAAGTTTTTCCAACTTGCATGCAAGTCATATTATGCTGGGATATCAATAATAAAAATCAAAAATGCTTTGCAGAACGTTAAATAAGTATGTCTCGATAATCTAATTGATCATATTTCATGTAATTTTGTCTGCTGAATCCATTCCTATCATTAGATTTTTTCAAAAAAGTCAGTTTTTTGAGTAAAAATTGAATTTTCGATGATTTTTTCAAAATAAAATCTATTTTATGCTAAAGTATGACTTAGAGATAACTAAATGTCGATGTCTCGTCAGTCTAATTGATCATTTATAATGTATTTTTATCTGCTGAATCCATTCCCATCATTAGATTTTTTCGAAAAGGTCAAGTTTTTGAGTAAAAATAGATTTTTTCAAAATAAAATCTATTTTATGAGCAGTTCTCTTCAAAATCAGCCGATATCGACCATTTTTATTTGTTGTATTTTTTGATTTGACTCAAACTTTGTGGGGCCTTCCCTATGACCAAAGAAGCTATTTTGTGCCATTGGTTCACCCATACAAGTCTCCATACAATTTTGGCAGCTGTCCATACAAAAATGGTACGTAAAAATTTAAACAGCTGGAACTTTTGAGTGAATTTTCTGATCAATTTGGCGTCTTCGGCAAAGTTGTAGGTATTTTTGAGGACTATTAAGAAAAAAATAGGTACACGGAAAAATTGCCGAATTTTTTATTAACTTTTTTTTCACAAAAACTCAAATTACCAAAATACGTATTTTTTTATTTTCGAGATTTTTTATATGTTTTAGAGGACAAAAAACCCCATTTTTTGAGCCATTTTGTTTTGTATGAAATTTCATTTTTTTCCAAAAATTACTGCCTTTTCAAAAATTCATAACAAGGCGGCAGATTTTTTGAACATACTTCTCTATGGCTCAAAAAATGGGGTTTTTGTCCTCTAAAACTTTTCAACATTTGGGAATTTGAGTAATTGTAAAAAAATGTTAAAAAGAATTCGGCAATTTTTTTCCGTGTACCTTTTTTTCTCAATAGTCCTCAACAATACCTACAACTTTGCCAAAGACGCCAAATTGATCAGAAAATTCACTCAAAAGTTCCAGCTGTTTAAATTTTTACGTACCATTTTTGTATGGACAGCTGCCAAAATTGTATGGAGACTTGTATGGGTGAACCAATGGCACAAAATAGCTTCCTTGGTCATAGGGTAGGCCCCACAAAGTTTGAGCCAAATAAAAAAATACAACAAATAAAAATGGTCGAAATCGGCCGATTTCGAAGAGAACTGCTCATAAAATAGATTTTATTTTGAAAAAATCTATTTTTACTCAAAAACTTGACCTTTTCGAAAAAATCTAATGATGGAAATGGATTCAGCAGACAAAAATAGATTATAAATGATCAGTTAGACTGACGAGACATCGACATTTAGTTATCTCTAAGTCATACTTTAGCATTAAATAAATTTTATTTTGGAAAAATCATCGAAAATTCAATTTTTACTCAAAAAGCTGACCTGTTTGAAAAAATCCAATGATGGGAATGGATTCAGCAGACAAAAATACATTAAAAATGATCAATTAGACTGACGAGACATCGACATTTAGTTATCTCTAAGTCATACTTTAGCATAAAATAGACTTTATTTTGAAAAAATCATCGAAAATTCAATTTTTACTCAAAAAGCTGACCTTTTTGAAAAAATCTAATGATAGGAATGGATTCAGCAGACAAAATTACATGAAATATGATCAATTAGATTATCGAGACATACTTATTTAACGTTCTGCAAAGCATTTTTGATTTTTATTATTGATATCCCAGCATAATATGACTTGCATGCAAGTTGGAAAACTTGAATGAGAACCAACTAAAAATATAATTTTAAAATGGCTATAAATATGCGTAGAAACAATCAAATTTTAAAAACCAGGGGTGTTTCAGAAAGGGGAAAACGTGAACTATAAGATACATGTATTGGTTCAGTTGTTTATTCAATAGTTCTTTTGTAAAATAGTCGACAAAGTAGCTAATTTTGACCTAAACTAACATTTCAAACGGGTGTATCTCAAAATTGGGACCATTTGGAGCAATTCTGGACCCGGATTCGGATTCAGCAGGCAAAATTCTACTAGGAACACATATACTCGTCTCAGAGACAAAATCTTGTTGGACTGTGTTATCCGAAGTTTCAATTACCTATCTGAAATTCATTTTTTTTTTCATTTAAAAATAAAAAAAAGGAAGGCCATCATACTTTGCACAACACTGCACCATTCAAATCATTTCAACGAAAAATCTTGCACCTTGCACACCTATAATTTACTGCATTTTCCAGGGAACGTGCCCAACGTCAGCCTAGCCTGCAGTATCAACAACATGATCAAAATTAAGTTGTCCAGCTAAACCTTCTGCAGATAAGGCTGACCTACGACGGTCGTAAATCTCTCGCAACTTGCGCAGCAGCGGCAACCACAAGCATCCCCTTGATCCTGTCTGACCGCTCGCAGGACAATGCAGCCATCCCGAAATTATTGTTTGTCTTAAGAGGTAGGCCTACCTCCTCCCATAATCGTAAAACAATTTACCCAAAAACAAATGTTGACCACGCGCGCACGACCCCGACTAGAGCCATGTGCGACATAAATTTCTCCGTTTATTGATTTTCGGGCTTAATTTTTGATTGCGGCATCGCTGCAGTGCCTACTACACCGGGGCCGTTATCGCAAACGGAAAATCAATTTTCAACGCCTTCTATGGGCATTCGGACTTGTGGCTATCGTTTTTGTCTTTCGCGAGCCGACGCTTCTGCTCCAAATTGCCTTTGTCTTTCGGGTTTCCGACCGGTTCGGTTGCTAGATCTGACCTTTCGTGATGCATCGCCGTTTGCTGTGGCTTTCACTACCTGTTGTTGTGGTCCATGGTGTACGCGTCCGTTTTGCACTGTTGGTTGGCCGATTCGGTTGCCTTCGAAGAATGCTGTGTGGAAACACAGAAAATGATCCTCGAAGGTCGTTCGTACATCCGCAGCGCAGTCTGCGCGCAGAGCTGTAAAACAATGAGTCGGACAGGTGGATTTTGGCTTCTTGGTGGAATCGTAAACGTAGAAGATTCCGACGAACGAAGGACAGCCCAATTGCCGGTGATTTGAGGAAGGAGGAAGTCCTTTTTGACGCCGGATGCTTGAAAGTATATTGTAAATTGTGCACCGAATTCTTCTCAAATCGACGTGATCGCATCGGTTTGATTATCTCAGGATTAAATCACATTTTGGAGATTTGCACAAAATGACGTTCAAATTGGCCCAGAATGTACGTGCGACAAGATAACACGACAACGACGATACTCTGAAACGCCGAAGTTGTTAAATATTCGCCTAATCTTAAGCCTGAGTTGTCAAAGTCGTTGAAATAGTTCCCAACACCACAATCCTGTGATTATCGTTAGGTGTACCAACAAGTCTAATTGCTCTAAGTACGAATGAATGTGCGAAAATTAAGTCATTACGTCGCAATCCATCCCACCTTAATTAATTGCAAGAGGATTTCCCGTCAAACATGCCAACAAATCACCGAGTTCTGCATCAGCAATCGATTAGATCGCGACTTGTTTCCTTCTAATGACCAACCACACGGAGCTGGCTGAACGCTGGATCAACAGCTCATGTAACCCACTGTCCACCGACTGGCCCATAACCGGCACCCCGTCTCGGGGTGATGTCACGAGATCTTTGATCTGAACCCGGCGTTCTTACGCAATTGTTGTGTGTAGTTTTAATGTTGGCTTACTTTATAGCCCATTATGCTGGAGAAGTGCTCGAGATATTCGATGAGTAATTCTCTTTCCCTGGTGGTGTTTCTGCACGAATCACACACACGCAAATGGCGTGCAGGAGTAGATTGAATTGCTTTTATTTCATGGAAGAGTTGTTGCATGTTGAGTTCGTTTGAAACGGTTCGAAACCCTTTTGTTTTCTGCGATCCTAAATTTAATTGCTTATTTAAATTATAATTCTAATTATATTTTGATTCGATTGAATTTGAAATGTTCGAACTAGTCAGTCCAGAATCACATCAGAACTTTGAGTTTACCATCCCATTAATTATGTTTGATCCCTAGCTTAACTTCTATTGCCCTCAGTAAAAGGGTCACAATCGTTGATCGACAAAATTGTAGTCTTTTTGTATTATTGCATGCCAACAACACCCTCCGTAAGTAATGAATAAACACATAACTGAGCAGTTCTCTAGGATTTCGGTCATTCGATTTTTCTTGTATTTTTTAATCCGGCTGAAACTTTTTTGGTGCCTTTGGTATGCCCAAAGAAGCCATTTTGCATCATTAGTTTGTCCATATAATTTTCCATACAAATTTGGCAGCTGTCCATACAAAAATGATATGTGAAAATTCAAAAATCTGTATCTTTTGAAGGAATTTTTTGATCGATTTGGTGTCTTCGGCAAAGTTGTAGGTATGGATATGGACTACACTGGAAAAAATTATACACGGTAAAAAAAAAATTGGTGATTTTTTTATTTAACATGATTTGCAAAAAAACACTATTTTTAATTTTTTTAATTTTTTGATATGTTTTAGAGGACATAAAATGCCAACTTTTCAGAAATTTCCAGGTTGTGCAAAAAATCATTGAGTGAGTTATGAATTTTTGAATCAATACTGATTTTTTCAAAAAATCGAAATATTGGTCGCAAAAATTTTTCAACTTCATTTTTGGATGTAAAATCAAATTTGCAATCAAAAAGTACTTTAGTGAAATTTTGATAAAGTGCACCGTTTTCATGTTAAATCCATTTTTAGGTGACTTTTTTGAAAATAGTCGCAGTTTTTCATTTTTTTAAATTAGTGCACATGTTTGCCCACTTTCGAAAAAAATATTTTTGAAAAGCTGATACGACCTTGAGTCGCTGAGATATTGCAATGCAAAGGTTTAAAAACAGGAAAATTGATGTTTTCTAAGTTTCATCCAAACAGCCCACAATTTTTTACTGTCGATATCTCAGCAACTAATGGTCCGATTTTCAATGTTTATATATGAAACATTTGTGAAATTTTCCGATCTTTTTGAAAACAATATTTTCAAAATTTTCAAATCAAGACTAACATTTCAAAAGGGCCAAACATTCAATATTACGCCCTTTTGAAATGTTAGTCTTGATTTGATTTGAAAATATTGTTTTCGGAAAGATCGGAAAATTTTACAAATTTTTCATATATTAACATTGAAAATCGGACCATTAGTTGCTGAGATATCGACATTGAAAAATGGTGGACTGTTTGGGTTAGACTTAGAAAACATCAATTTTTCTGTTTTCAAACCTTTGCATTGCAATATCTCAACAACTAAAGGTCGTATCAACAAAGTCCGAAGAAGCAAAATATAGAGAATTTTCTCAGCTTTTCAAAAATATTTTTTTGAAAAGTGGGCAAACATGTGCACTAATTTAAAAAAAAAAATAAAAACTGTGACTATTTTCAAAAAAGTCACCTAAAAATGGATTTTACATGAAAACGGTGCACTTTATCAAAATTACACTAAAGTACTTTTTGATTACAAATTTGATTTTACATCGAAAAATGAAGTTGAAAAATTTTTGCGACCAATATTTCGATTTTTTGAAAAAATCAGTATTGATTCAAAAATTCATAACTTGCTCAATGATTTTTTGCACAACCTGGAAATTTCTGAAAAGTTGGCATTTTATGTCCTCTAAAACATATCAAAAAATAAAAAAAATTAAAAATAGTGTTTTTTTGCAAATCAAGTTTTAGTGATAAAAAGTTAAATAAAAAAATCACCAAATTTTTTTTACCGTGTATAATTTTTTTTCCAGTGTAGTCCATATCCATACCTACAACTTTGCCGAAGACACCAAATCGATCAAAAAATTCCTTCAAAAGATACAGATTTTAGAATTTTCACATATCATTTTTGTATGGACAGCTGCCAAATTTGTATGGAAAATTACATGGACAAACTAATGATGCAAAATGGCTTCTTTGGGCATACCGAAGGCACCAAAAAAGTTTCAGCCGGATTAAAAAATACAAAAATTAAAATTGAAGAAAAAAGACCGATTTCGTAGAGAATTGCTCAACTACAAGCTGAGTTTGCATAATTTATAACATAAAGCACGGACTTCTTACCAAGGGGGCTCCTTCGCGAAACTTCTGGAGGTGTCTTTCTAAAGGCTCATAACCTGCACACTGCACGTTAGACGGGCGCACAAGAGCCATTTCTTCATAGCTAGACCCCACTCATCTGCGATTATCCGCCAATTCAATGCGCCAGCTGATCGTAAGCGCGTTGCACAGAGGTGCAGAGATCATTCAGTGAAGATCAATTCATGTGTTGTGTGTTTGTTTTGATTTTATACGGCGGTGCTTTTTTGCCCCAGATGTGATGACGAACGGTGGGGTGGAAAATTGCTTGTCTAACATATGTTAATTGGGGTGAAATAGGTTCGATTTTATTTTTAAAATATTTGCAGCAACACAATTTGAAGTCAAAGTTCTAGGTAGAGCTTACGCTGTAACCGCATCTTACTCAAATAAATATTCTTTGATAGCGTTGCCTTCCAAGCTGCGATGCTACGGGCATGTTGTTTCTATTCTAGACTTTTTTATGACCTTTTCAAAAAAAAAAAAAAAACTCCAGAATTGCACTACAAACCTCGTTAGGGTATAAGAAAACTCGAGTTGAGGCCCGTGTGTAAAATTGACTTCTTTTCAAATAACCATCGATGTGCCTTCTGAGTGATGATGCTATGGGAGTTCAAAGTTCAATATTCAAAAAGTGCACAAATACCAAAAAACACAAAATTAATCTCAAGACATTGTTTGACCCAATCCACCCCAATTGTCCCACAGTGAGAGGCCACCACGCCACGCCGTCTTGTGATGGGGCTAATTTGGGTCTACGTGATGGGGCTGTCTGATCCATTCAAAAGTTGACAGCCTACTACTACTGTCGGTCAGTAGTGTGTCGTGTTGTCGTATTTTGTATGCAAGTCGCTAGGAGTTATGGTAGAGCGCATTGACTCCGCCGTTGATGGTCGTGAGTAGTGAGTGCGGCCTTTGTCGGCCCGGAGAAGCCAACGCAGGGGCAATATTAATCAGGGTGCAAATTTTGACGCCCATGCACGACGCGCTGGGTGCACTCAAATAGTGAGGGTAATTGCAATTGGGGACATTCGTTTTATAATGTGATGTGCTGCCCTGAAGGTGGCTGATTGAATGGAGTTTGACTGGTGTGATTGGGGCGTGGGAAGTTTGGATATGAAAATGTTTAACAGTATTTAACTGCGATTAAATATACATTCAAATTCATGTAAAAAAGCCATGCCAAAGTTTCAACATTTTGCAAAAAAAAATAATTAAAAATTATGACGTTTACTTGTTTGTACCCGTATTATTGATTTAAAAACACATAGAACAATTTGAAAAACAGAAATTTGAGAGAAATTACTTCGAATGAAGTAGACATGTTCAGAATTTTGAAAAATGAACCGTAAACCGGGGTTAAATAGGATTTCGATTAATATTTAAAATAATGTTCAACCGGTAATACTTTTCTCATGATTTATATTTTTAGTACGTGTAATGAATTTGGTCACACAGAGTCAGGGCACTTTTTTTAGTTTTAAGTTTAAAGTTTTTAGTTTGGAACCATCCATAAACCATGTTTTTGTATTTTTTATATATAGCGGAATTAAAAGGAACAACTCGTTTCTTTGTATTCATAGTAATGCATTCTGTTAAAACGCTCAACCAAACCACAATTTAGTTTTTAGTTTTTAGTTTTTTGTTTTTAGTTTTTAGTTTTTAGTTTTTAGTTTTTAGTTTTTAGTTTTTAGTTTTTAGTTTTTAGTTTTTAGTTTTTAGTTTTTAGTTTTTAGTTTTTAGTTTTTAGTTTTTAGTTTTTAGTTTTTAGTTGGTAACTCTGTCCTTTTTTCCCTGATCGACTGTTTGTTCACCTAAAGTGTAGCCGATTAACATCAGTTTATATTGCAACAAAATCAATTTTAAAACACTTTCACTGCTACCTGTTGCAATCCAATAAATCAAATTTCCTAAACTCAAACGGGGCTATCAAACCAGGTCGTATTTCTAAACGACCCTACCATAAGTGGCAAACTTTGTCACAATATCCACGACCAATTACGGTGGGAGCAAAAAAAAAACCAGAACTATCAAACATCACAACCAGAACCAGTTTGATCCGTTGTTGCAACTTTTGCCTTTTCGCCATTTTTACTATACGTTCATTGATGTCCAACTTTGGGCTCGAAAGTGGTACACGATCCATTCACGTTTTTGATGTTTAATTTTTCACGTGAGGAAATTTTTATCTTAAATCTAACTTTGCTTAGCCATTTTCTGTGCACTGTAGATACAATCTAAGGTCCTCAGCTAGATCGGTTTGAAAAACCTCCGGACTGTTCGGTGACTTGAAGGCAAATGGAAACTGGAAAAAGCTCCAACCACCCTGTCGTGAATCAGCTGATTGAGGAGATTGAGGAGAGCTGATGCCAGCAGCTGTTGGTTGGTGCTCCTCATCGAGCGAAAAATGTGACTTCTAATGCTGCAGCGTGAGTGTGTGTGTGTTGTCTGGTACGGTTATTGCGGTTACGGGGTCTCACCTGGCCAGTGGCCAATCAACCAACCTGTCGATGGTGTGGCATGTAAGAAATGTGCAACATTACACAACACTTTCACTGTGTGTGAGGGAGCTACACAACCTGCTCTGTGTGTTGCAAACTGTTTTGCTAAGGTGCCACTACAAAACCAGCATTACTCAGGTTTTTCTTGTACTTACGGTACTAAAAGGAGTCACTTGAAACGCCAAAAGGTGACCAGCTGTACCCGGGTTGAGCGCCATGTAACTGAGCTTAACTGGGTTGGTCGTGTTCACGCGCAGGATAACCTAAATGGGGCCGAAGACCGGGCCCCTTTTTCCACTGCAGTTGATGTGGTTCAACGTAAACCATCTCCATTTTTTTGTGCGCCTTTCTGCAAATTGGCGGCGGCGCGTACACGTGGCCGCACGCCTCTACTTGCGTGACGATGCACTAATTGTTTTTGGCAGTGAATCTCAACTTTTGGAGGATTTCTCAAGGGATGTAATGAACATTTTTCCAGACATATGACCATTGAAAATTTCATTTTTATTCCTCTTTCTTCAAAAACTCTACAAAAACAGTGGTCAAAAAATAATTATTGCTGAATGTTTAAATTGAAAATCACTTGTAGAATTCATCGTTGATTATCATTTTTTTTAAAATTAAATATGTCTTTATTGAACTTTCTTTTAATAATTACATTTCTTTTGCATGCTAATTGGTATGGCTTAATGCTCTTAATCTTTGTTATATTTTTCGTTTTATTATTATTATAATTGGGTAATTCTCCGCCAACTCACACAGCAGTTGCCCCGACCCCCCTTCGATTTGCGTGAAACTTTGTCCTAAGGGGTAACTTTTGTCCCTGATCACGAATCCGAGGTCCGTTTTTTGATATCTCGAGACGGAGGGGCGGTACGACCTCTTCCATTTTTGAACATGCGAAAAAAGAGGTGTTTTTCAATAATTTGCAGCCAGAAACGGTGATGAGATAGAAATTTGGTGTCAAAAGGACTTTTATGTAAAATTAGACGCCCGATTTGATGGCGTACTTGTGTGGGTTGATGCGTATCTTCGTCCGCCAGACTATATGTTGAGTCGACATAGCATTGGCCAGACTACAACGCTATCTCTATGTCGACCAACGGTCTCCCGACGACGACGATCGGATGCCGAAGGGCATTTCGTATTCAGACAGACTCACAGGTAAGATGTGCAACAGCGTCGGTGCTCCGTGGTGGGTGATTTCCCAAGTGGATTTCCGGCCACACATTTTGGCGACCGTGACAGGTGGTTTAAATAGTAATTTAAACCGCAAAGATTATTCTTCGGCGTTTTCCTTTTAAAAACTATCACGCGGGAAATCACCCACGCGCGGGGTAAGTGGAATAAACCAAATTTTGCCAAGAGATTTTTTTTTTTCAAAATGGCGGCATTGTGGACAAACAAGCGCGTGGTGTGGATGAATTCAAATGTTCCAGAAGCTCTATTGAACAGCGAAAGTGTAATGGATTTTTTTTTACCTTTCTGGCAAAAAAAAAAAACCGCTCAACGCTTGGATGTGTGGGTGCTGAGAAGGTGAGAGCTTCTCGTGAGGTTCGTGAACCACGAGGGAAAAGCGAAGTTTGAGAACCGCTTGGATGTGTGTGTGCTGGGATGGTGAGGTCACGCGGACCACCAAACATCAACTCGTGAGGTTTGAGAACCACGAAAAAAAAAAAGCGAGGTTCGAGAACCGCTTGAATGTGTGCCCGCCGTAGAGGTGAGGTCGCGAGGACCACCGAACGGCTCTTCGTGAAGTTTAAAAAAAAATCGGGTCAAAAGAAGCGAAGTTTGAGAACCGCTTGAACGTATGTGTGTACAAGAGGGCTAATATCGCGCATCGAACAGTATTTTGTGAAGTTTGAGAACCACGAACAAAGCGAAGCTTTGACAACCACTCAAATGTGTGTGCCGTTGCTCGAACCACCAAACGGCTGCTTGCTCTTCAACAGTCAAAGTGGAGCTTTGGTAGTATTGGTGAGAGCTTGAGATTTCTCTAATAGAGATGTTTGAGTCTTGTTGACACAGTCGCCTAAAAAGTGTTTGAGGTTGACGCGTGGTAAAGTACCAGTGTTTTGAGCCTACTGCTTTTGTTACGTTTAACACAATTTGGCAGTAAAATAGGAAGACTGTTGGTTCGGTCTTGGCAACTTCAACGACACGGCTGAAATGACGACGGTTTGTTTTTCTATTATCAACAGATTCGTAGAGATGTACGCACCTGGAAGGTACGTTCGCGCACCGTCAGTATCACCTGACCGCGAGGATGACCACGACGTTGGAAAGTTCGTGCGGGCGCCGAACCAGGCCCTCTTCGATCGCAGTCGTCGTCCCGACCACGGTTCGGGTGAACCCCGGGAGGTCGATCCATATGCTCACTACGACACTCCGTGGGAGACAGCCCAACAGGTTCAAGCAGAGTTGAATGCCAGGGTGCGTCAGCTGGAAGATATTATCAAGGAGCTGAGTCAAACTCGCAGTAGCACGCTTGGCGGTAGTCCGGCGGCGGATGCGGTCAACCAGGATGACCCACCGGTTCCGGCAGAGGGGAATCTTACAGTCGCCGTGTACGGTGCTCCGGTCACCCCAGTTGGGAAAACTCATGGCTCGATTTCTCAGCGAGAAGAACCTCGGAACGATGGATCATCGGGTGACGGCTTCCGGGGCAGCACCGCTGGTACCCTTCCGTAGTTCACGGTTTCCGTAGTCTGATTTTTAATTATATAATCATTTAGTTCATGAATTTGTTACGGAATATAAGCGACGAACTCAATCATCAAGTGCCTTCCGATCTTCTTTCTGTTAGCTAGATAAGGTATTGATTTTGGTTGCCTCTCGAGCTACGATGCTATGGAGAGGGCTTAACACACAAACAACCGACGTCGAGCCCTCCGAGCTACGGAGCTATGGGAAGGTCTTTTCAACACAAAAAAAGACTCGTGCACCACACGACGTTCTTAATGAATCAAAATAATTTTGTTACACGATAAACCTAACGAACTCAGATCGTTTTTATCGAAAACTATATCACAATTCGCGACAAAAAGGCGAAACAAAAGGCACACACAAAAAAAACATTTTTCACTCCGAATATTTTTTACGACCACGCGCTCCCTTTGCCAATTATGCACTGATGACGCTGCATTTTCAGAGGGTAATCTTCTCCTCGCAGCGCACAATTCACGACAAAGATGCGAAACAAAAGGCACACACAAAAAAATCACTTTTCACTCCGAATATTTTTTTACGACCACGCGCTCCCTTTGCCAATTATGCACTGATGACGCTGCATTTTTGCATTTTCAGAGGGTAATCTTCTCCTCGCAGGGAACAAAAATCAAGGGGCAATTTATTTTTAAACCTAGGGATTTTAACGAAATTATTTGGGCAATGAGCTGAAAATAATTAAGAATGCATTCCCCTCAAAGCTAAAAAAGTAGTAATCCAGCGGCGTGTAAAAGGCCTGGATGTAAAATAAATATTGCATTATTTTATGCAATTTTATGTAATTTTACACCCTGAAATATGTAGCCCATCAGTATGGGAAACCTACTTGACCGAAATATCAAGCTCATATATGCATTTATCCTTACAGCTTTTCATCGGTCTGATGGCCGAGTGGGCTAAGGCGCCAGTCCTTACTGTTGATGCTGGGTTTTGAATCCCGTCGGTTGCAATTTTTTTGTGTTTGTAAAAAATGTACATGCAGTTAAGTGTTTATTTTGACGAAGGTGATGTGCATGCTTTTGCATGCGATTTTACCATTGGATTTTTGTTGAGTGCGTTTTGCTTCGTTTTACACTTTTTTTTAGATAGCAAAATAGTAGTTTATGCAACAAGTTGCAAAAAGAGGATTTTTTCAGAACGAGTCGTACATTTATCCAACGAGGTTCACCGAGTTCAGCTTCAGTAAATTTTTCGATGCAAAGAAATTGTTTCAAATTTGCATTTTTTCGAAAAGTTTCGAAAATTTCTCAAAACTTCGACTAAGAAACATTGAAAGTTGGACCTCTGGTTGCTGAGATACAGCGGATTCAAGAGTAACAAACAATTTTCACTGATAAAAATGAAACATTCGTGAAATTTTCTGATAGTGTAACTATTTTTTCAACATTTTCATCTTAAACTTATGCAAACAGAGGAACAGCTTAATTTTTTTGCAAAGAGCACTCATCTGTTAGCATACAACTTTACTCAGATAAAAAAGGCTAAATTACATTATCTTTAATTCACGATTGCATGCGCCAAAAGTGGTATAATTTTCGATAAATCTGAACGCTGCTGCTCATCTCTGAATGCAATGCAACTTTTTGCAATCCTTACCGGCAAGGTAGGTTCGCTGATTTTTTCACGTCAATTTCGGCGTCGACCATTGTACAGCGAACTTTTATGCTGCTCAGTAGTTGCCAGAGTAGGTACTTGGAAGTAGCACGTTTCTCCTGCACATCAGCTGATGACTGACTGACTGCTTTTTTTGCGGAGGCAACAGCCCCGCACATTGTTGCGATTCGCATGCTCATTACTCTAATTGCTAATCGCGTTTATGAAGCATCGATCGCTCGCGACTAGCTATAGAGAGCGGTTGGCTTTGGCTTCGGCGATTATTGGGTTGCAAAATCGGCGCGTTTCTTTCGCGATCTCGGCGCAGTTTTTTTTCTTGCCACGAAAGAGAGGGTTTCGAGTTTATATGTTTGTTCACACTAGTTTACATTTGGTTGAAGTAGGGTGAAGCTCACGGGTTTGGTCAATCTTTTGATTTTTGTGAAGTCTAAGTCAACTGTCAAATTACCCCACCTATGTTGTACACTGATGGCCAAGGCGGAGGAGTACGGTGGTCTCCACTCAAATGTATTGAGCTACTGGATCACATATGGTGCAGCTTGTGGGTCTTTGTTGTGCAAAATGATTGGTTTGACGCGCGGCGAGGCTACCCTCCGTAAAGCTCTCCTTCAAAAGTAGCTTCGCCTCCTTCAACGAGGTCTGCCCATGCTGCTGACAGCCACAACATCAAAAGGCCGCGTACGTTACTCATGAAATGTCGATAAAAATCAAACGTGTGAAACCTTAACGAATGAATGATACCAATTACACATAATAATGTTTGTTTGCTGGCAGACGACGACGACGACGGTGATGATGATGACGACGTGAGGGTTGATTGGGCGAAATTGAGTTGGGCTTGAGCTGGGGAAAATTGCGAAAATTTGCGGCAATTGAAAATTGGGTTAGGCGAGATGTCAGGAAAATGATTCATTGCTTTTTGTAATGGGTTTGGAACGAAAGTTTGAGTATTTTCAGTACCTTTTGTAAGATGATTTCGGAATTTTTCATCTATATATTTTTACACGTTTTTTCCCCGCTGAATCTGAATCTACTCTCAGAATTGAGCCAAAATGTTAAAATATCGATTTTTGGTCATATTTTGGGTTTATATGTAAAATTACCATATAAACCCATGAAAACCAAAAATATGACCAAAGTCATAGATTCAGATATTACATGGAAAAACATATAGTCGGAAAATTTTCGAATTTGGTTTGGTTTGCTCAGATGCATTCTCTAAATCAAATTTAGTCGTAAAAGGCGTAGATTGTGAGATAAAATGTTGGTGTCTTTGACAACGTTGCTTAGATTGGCAATTCCAAAAAAATTTAGAGACTTTTTTAATTTGGTAATTATGTCCCATATATATCATCCAACTTATGGTTTGATAGGTTATTAGAAAACCATTCCAAAGAGTATAAAAGTTTGAAGATCTGGCCACCCTGTCTCAAGTTATGACCACTTCAGTGATATTGTAATTTTTAGGCCGAGTCTCAGTTCGCTTAAATTGGTTTCCTACCCACCACCAAATTTTCCGCAAAAAAAAAAAATACCATCAAGTTAATAATTTACATTAAAATTATGTCTGTATTATTTGTGTGACATAATTTTGGCAAGGAATGAAAATGTATCAAACGCATGAGTTGTTAATTGATTGATAAAGTTTTATTGATATTGGTTTTCGTATTTAAAAATACTTTACATCAATTCTAGATTAAATTTTCAAAAGGTCCTATCTGCATAAGAAACACAGAAAAGGTTGTTTGAAAATTTAATCTAGAATTAAGGTTCTCTGATTCTAATAAAGACATTTTCATAAATTCACTATTTTGTAAGATTTTTTTCTTCGATTTTTTCAAATTGATTTAAGCTCGAAAATAATATTTAATATATTGCTTATCTTAACAATTTTAACCACTTATCACAAAATCGTGTTGATTGATCCCACAACCGCCCGCCCACGCCGGCAGCCCTTTATGAAATGCAAATTATTTGAAAATTAGCTCAATCTCAGATTATATCATAATAGTACCTTAAAAATATTATACTTTCATTTATCAAAATAATAGTCTTTTGCAAAAATTATTTCAGCAAAGTTTATGTATAATAATTAAATACAATATTTGACTTTTTTGAAATGTTAGTCTTGATCCCACAATTTTAAACAAATGTTCCGGAAAAATCTGAAAGGATCACAAAATTTCACATTTTTTAATTAATTAAAAGGCTGTTTGAATGCGACTTAAGAACTTAAATTTTATTGTTCTTTTTTATGCTGTATTTTAGTAACCAGAGGTTCAAGCTTTGATGTCTGTTAGGTAATTTTATTAGAAATTTTCTAAACTGTTGGAAAACATATTTTTACACCCAACTGGCAGTCGCATGATTGTGATGCATGGCGGCATGAAAGTATATCAGAATCTGCATGAAATCTGTCCTCATGCATTTTTTGCGATATAGGAGTATGACATTTTTGCCCGTTACCGACAATTATCGACATTACCGACGGCTTTTTGGTTGTATTTCACAAAAAAAAACACTTAGCAGAACGAGGATTGAACCACCAACTTCTTGGATATTGATCCGACACGCTACCACCGCGCCATGGACGCTTGATGAAAAGTGAGTGAAAGAGCACCAACATATGCTTCTCTTTGGAGTGTTGCTCGGGGACGGGCCAGCTTTATATGTGTTGGTGAGAACTGCAGATCGCTGAAATTTTTACACGCGGGCAAAAATGATCTACGGGCTTGCTGCAAAAAATGTTATAAAATATGACATTTTCTGCAGCAAATCCAATGTTGCAGATTTTGAGATATATTTTTCCTTTGGGTGTAGGAATAAACAATCATGAACACTATATTAAAAATCGAAAAACTGTATTTTTTTCACCTTAAATTAACCTTGCTACACAACTTGAAAATGGTACACTTCATAAAAAAATCGGTACATTCGATTGAAAACTTGATTTAACTTTTAAAACAAAAATGTTTTTCGAGTAAAATTTCTATTTTTCCGTAAAACAAGAAAATTTCTTGATTTAATCAGAATTGGTGTCAAATTTATTTGTCCACACTTTTCTATGGCACAATAGTCCTCGACATTTCAAAATTTAGAAAAATATTTATTTTGGGAAACTGATTTTTTTTTGTGAAAGAAATTAATCATAAAATTTGGCATTTTTTCGTGTACCATTTTTTTCAGAATATTCTTCATCAATCAATACCTACAACTTTGACGTTCGGGAAGAAGCAAGAAGATACCAAACAAATCAGAAAATTATTTTAATAGATAATAGATTTTCGAATATTTGCCAAAATTGTATGGTGCCTCGTATGGGTGAATCAATGTCAAAAAATGGCTTCTTTGGTCATAGGGAAGGCCCCCACATATTTTGAGGCAATTGAAAAATATAAATAAAATCAATTTTCAGTTTTGGTAACAAATTGCTCAATTGTAACATATTACCAAAAAAGCTCTTTAAACAGAACATTATTTTAATGATTTTAATTTTAAACTTTGATTTAATTTATATTATCGTCAGTGGGGGTGACATTGGGTTTGGGGGGTGAGATTAGGTCAAAGTATTTTTTTACGGATTTTACCATTTCTCAGGTATTTCTCAATGAAACTAAATTCTGTTTAAAGGGTTGTACAAGGGACATCTTAAGATGACTTTTCTGAAAAAATCTCGTTCCCAGAACAAATCCTGTCATTTTAGCAGCTGTCTAAAGTTGAGGTACGTTTTTGGCTAAAAATGACCTCTCGAAAAATCAACTTTTAAATTTTTTTGTTGGAATTGATCAAAAACTACCCAATGTCTCCCCTTAAAAGGGGTGAGATTGGGTCAATTATCAAACGATTGCCATTTAAGGTAGAGTCCATCAAATTACACCATATTTTGGGAAAATGTTAGTAAACTATCTAAGAACAATTCTACGATAAAAGATTTTCGATGTTATTCAAATTGTTTTTGTTACTAAGAAAGTCAAAGTAGTTATGTCACAGACATAACCGGAATGGCGTAGACTTACGTAAAATTTAGATATGTGGACATGTGGGTTTTCCATATATTAATTTGAAGAATTAGCTATATTCTTTAAATAGATTTACGGAATATGATCATGAATGGGAGATGGAATTCAGCTAAGGGCGTTATTTCGGGGTGGTAGTGTTTGGTGGGAATGATGAACAAGAAGAACTCTTTCGTGAGAAAATTGGTGGCCCTAAAAAGGACCGATTAGAGTTGGATGGTGGCGTTGGTCGCAAGGCTGCAGCCGGGAGATGTTCTGTCCAGATGGGTGATAGGCCGCGGTGGATGCTGCAGGTGCTGGCGTTGTTGATGGATGCGAAACCGACAAAGTTGTTTAGGAAAGCGTGTAGTATTTGCAAATGATTGTGGTGCGAAATTTATATTAGGCTGGTGTATCAACCAAAGTCAAAATCGGCCGATGATAACTAAAATACGAAACATACCTTCGTGACTGTGTCAGAACATTTCTACCAAAAACAAGGTCAAGGCATGTGCGCCCAAAGGATTGGAAAGCAGATCAAGCTTGAGGTACTCTTTCATAATTCATAAAATCAACAAATTTCAAATTTTCCGGTTTGAGGATATCAATGTTAAAATCCCCAGACACAACAATGCGGATGTCCTGCTTTGCATACCAGAACAAATTCCGGATCAAGAAAGAAATTTTCTGTTTGTATGTTGCACTTGGCGAAATATACACAACAACAAACAATGTTTGAATCCCATTTTCTGAAACTTTTGTGGCACAAATATCCCCAAACGAATCAGCCTCGAGTAAAATTGGATCATGTTCCTCACTTAACTGCTCAAGATCGTGAGGCATGGCAGTCGAAGAAGACGAACGAACGGCAAAGAGAGGAAAGAAAGAGACGAAGGAATTTTAGCGAGCCGAATGGGGGGAGGGGGAGAGGGGGCATAGGAGTTGGGGGCGAGAGCAGCCTCAGAAAGCTGTGCAATCCGTCGCCCCCGAAGACCAAAATTTGTTCCTGAAATTTAAATTCAAATTAGCTCGCTGCCTCGTCCCGGGTGGGACGAGGGCAACTCTTTCAACACTAGAATTTGATGAGACGTAAATCTTTCAGAAGCGCTCGCCGCGAATGCGATGAGCTAGTTGGATGTCCTGATTGTTTCACAACCAAGGCTTGACCCACGAGAGGCTTTTCGGCGGAAGGCAGCAGGCGCGCGCCTCATCTTGTTGATGCCTCGTCCCGGGTGGGACGAGGGATGGGGATTGAAGCACCTCCGAACCACAGCAACCACGAAAGATCCTAACGGTCCGGCCATCGAGGGGCAACTGGCTGACGGTGACGACGAGAAGGCGATGCGCACTTCTTTTCCAGTTCTGGTCTCTCTCTCCTGCTGCTGCTGCTCTGGTCTCTCTCCTGCTGCTGCTGCTCTGGGCTGAGCTTTCCTGCTGCTGCTGCCGGTCCGACGTCTGAGACGTGAATGATGGAATGGGCTCTGGCGCGCGTTCTTATGTATGATTTCGGCCCGCTACTTCCCCTCCTTTTTCGCGACCGACACTCGGTCGCGTTGCTCGGATGATTTTCCCCTCAAAATAGGTACTTGACATTCCCGTCCGTGAGTGGGAAGCGCTCATTTTGCTTGCAAAATCTCTGCATTTTGAAAACATTTTAAAACATTCAATTGTTTCAATAGTTAAACTATTTTGCCAACAATGAAAGTTTTATAACAAATTGCTGAATAATTTTCGAATCGAATGGCACATAAATCGTGTCGATTCGATTAGAGGGAAGGAAGATATAAGCGTTTGACGGATGACGCAGTAATCCAGGGCCTTCGGCCCGGGTTTTTTGGAATGACACCCCAGTACCTTCGACAAAGACGTAAGTCTACGTCAAAATTACGAGAGGTGTATCGTTTTTTGACCCATAGTCACCCCCACTGACGGTAATTTAATTTTGAGATATTTCCAAAATCATTAAAATCATTTTGGGCCAATCACACCACACTGATGGTAATGCTAACGTAAAAGTATTCCGTTTTTCTTCCATTTTTTTGATATTTCTTGCTACAACATTTCATAACATGTGAAAATATTTTAATAAATAATTCAAATTATTCTGTTCACGAGCAAAATAAAATAAATTTGTTCTTTTCAATTAATTTAGCTGTAATTTGTTTCTTTGTGCGAATTTCTCGATGAAAAAAAAAAACACTTTTCAAATGCGTTGAACTAACGATAATAACACACACAAAACAAAACTGAACCGTGGCAGATCACACAACAGAATCGATGGGAAAACCCCCGGCCAGAGTGTTCAGTAGTAGCGAAAACGCATGGCCCCGGCCGGACTCTCACATGGCTCCAGCTGTGCGCGCCGACGAAGGTTTCGGCTTCATATTTGGCCGCGCCCGATGACCGACTGACTGCGACGCGCTGGCCGGGGACGACGACCTGCTGGTGGTGCTGGCGGGCATGTTGGCCCCCATCGGGGACCGTCTTTGTGTTGGCCACGCCGTTCGCTTCGACGCTCCAAAATGCGCTCCAAGTTATGTCATCGCAGTGAGTTACGATTTTCAATCGCAATTTTCACCGGTTGGCTGAAAAATTAGATTTAGATTAAGTGGAACCGAAAAGCACTTCGAATGTGCAACGTTGTCTTAACCCTTGAGCGGAGAAGTACATGATTAATTGAATATATTTTTAATATTGTGTTGAGGAAAAACTCAAAAGCTTGAGCTTTGTACAAGGTTCACATAAAACATTTCAAACTAAATTTTATACAACTTTGAAAAACAACTTCGAAAACACATGACTGTAGAAGGTTAAGTCAGTGCTTAGAAAACATTCTTCGGTCAGCTGGAACGGCCATTGGACTCTGCAATGTCCATCTCAGACGTCGTCTTATGCCCAATTCGGGCCGGCCTTTTCTCAGATTCGCCTCGCCTCAATTAAGTTCAAGGTGATATCGGCTGCAACAATTGAAAATCGTTGTCCAACAGATGGTACCATAAAAGTGTCCACCAAATCATCCGCAGCTCAAAATAATGAAAACGGAAACCCATAAAGCAGCACCGTTTTTCGCTTAGTAGCTTCGACTACAAAAGCTCACCAACAACACCTTCTCGAAGAAACGGCCAAATTGGTGATCGCGAGCTACCCCCCACTCCCCACCCAGTTGGGCGCGCAGAGAGGAAATGCATGAAAATTTATGCTCTCTACACAGTAAAAAATAATGTAAATTTGGAAGCTGTAATTTTGGAAGATTGAATATTACCTCTTTTATGATGTAATTTTACCTCTTTTATGATGTAATTTTACCTCAATTTAGACTGAAAAAGTGATATTACACCAGAAAAGTTGTAAAATTACACATTTCCAGAGGTAAAATTACACCTTTTTTCTGACATAAAAGATGTACCCCTTCCCAGATGTAATATTACCACGATTTTTTTTTCTGTTTATGGCAGTGGTTTGGCCAGGCAGGTGTGACGAAAATCATCCGTGGTTGAAGGAAACGATTTTGAATGCATTCGAATTTTAACGATTGTTATAAAGACGTGAATGGCTTTTCAAATCCGTCCGAATGTCAACCGGATAGCCTCCATTCGTTGCGGATTTGTTTGTTTTAGGCTTTTGTGAGAATTTCGGCATTAAATTAGTTGGAGAACTATTTGCATTGACTTGTTCAACATGACTTTTACGCTTGTTGTGATACGAATGAAAATCAAAATTTATCTTTGAAATGTGAATTTCCAGGAAGTATGTATTCAAAGAATATTTACTAAGATTTAAAGGGATTTATTTTAATTTTATTTTTAATCTGTGTGTAAAATTTGTTTGTGTCTGTCTAAAACTCCTAAATTTTGCGGTGACACGTAATTTTTTAAGTGTTAACCAAATATAATATAATATAACAGAATCCCACAGAAAAAAATATCTTTTCTTGAAATAAGTAGTGAAATAGTTATTGATAAAAGTGGCAAATGGTGATTCATACGTTTTTCAAAATCCGCAAATTTTTAAAAGAATTTCATTTTAATTTAATAAATTTCAACACTTGAAACAAAAAAAAGAAACACTGGGAAAAAAAAGTTTTGCGAGTTCAATGTAAGTTTCTTTTTCTGACAAAAATCTATAAAATCAACATTGCATTTCAAAGAATATGCATATCAAGATAATGATGAATTTTGCTTCTTATGACTGTCAAGTATCTCTGGGCAAAGTTTCAGAAGGTTTGCTGATGTAATTTTCGAGATACACCCATTTTAAAATGTTATTTCCTACTTTTTCTAAAAAAATCTATATAATCGGTATGAAAAAGTCGGAAATCGTTTCTTAATACGGACGATCTCAAAAACTACTTCAGCAAACCTTCTGAAACTTGGCCCAGAGATCGTTGACAGTCATATAAAGCAAAATCTATCATTATCTTGGCATGCATATTAGGGTGGGTACGTTTTTCAAAAAGTTCTCGGATCAAGTTTTAGTATGGTTCCCCTTGTAGGGCATGCCCATAGGGACTTTCATGCCAAATATCAGCTCATTTGGTTGTAAACTGGCTGCGCGCATCAGGGTTAAAGTTTACATCGGAATTACTATAGGAAATTGGAACTTTTTGTTCAAACGCTCCTACAGGTCTGGGAAAATCACGCGCCAACTTCTGGTATGGTCAGGCCTATGGGGAATGGTCTGGAGAACACTTTTCCCGAAGAGAGCATATGGATTCGTTGTCCCTAGACCTGGCGCATCGGCAAACAATCCGATGTCTCCGAAATCAACGGTTTTCCCCCAAAGAGCATCAAATTTTCCTTAGCATGCTATGAAAGCTTGATGAACACCGCGACGCCGTATGTCAGACAGCTACCACGTGGGTGAGAAAAGGCTGGAATATTCAATTGCAAACCTTCTTTTAACTAGAAAATGATCATTTCGAGCAATCCTGATATTATTTAGTTGAATTCAGAATCTTTGCATAGCAAATTTGTATTTTTATGCAAATATTTCAACCACGTGGTAGCTGCCAGACGTATGGCGTCGCGGTGTTCATCAAGCTTTCATAGCATGCTAAGGAAAATTTGATGCTCTTTGGGGGAAAACCGTTGATTTCGGAGACATCGAATTGTTTGCCGATGCGCCAGGTCTAGGGACAACGAATCCATATGCTCTCTTCGGGAAAAGTGTTCTCCAGACCATTCCCCATAGGCCTGACCATACCAGAAGTTGGCGCGTTGTTTTTCCAGACCTGTAGGAGCGTTTGAACAAAATTTCCAATTTTCCCATAGTAATTCGCATTTAAACTTTAATCCTGATGCGCGCAGCCAGTTTACAACCAAATGAGCTGATATTTGGCATGAAAGTCCCTATGGGCATGCCCTACAAGGGGAACCATACTAAAACTTGATCCGAGAACTTTTTGAAAAACGTACCCACCCTAATGCATATACTTTGAAATGCTGAAACTGTATTTATATTATAGATTTTTTTTCATGAAAAGTTGCTGTATCTTGACTGCTAAAGCAAACCTTCCGAAACTTTGCCCAAAGATACTTGACAGTCATAAGAAGCAAAATTCATCATTATCTCGAAATGCATATTGTTTAAAGTGCTGAAATTGCATAGATTTTATAGATTTTCTTAGAAAAGTCGGAAATAATATTTTAAAATGGCTGTATCTTGAGAACTACATCAACAAACCTACTGAAACCATGCCCAGAGATACTTGACAGTCAAGTGAAGCCAAATTCATCATAATCTCGAAATGCATATGCTTTGAAATGCTTAAATTGTACAGATTGTTTTGGTTTTCTTATGGAAAATGGGATGTAACATCTTAAAAGGGCTGTATCTCGTAAACTACATCACCGAATGTTTTCATTTTTTTGCTCAGAGGTGCGTTTTGATGTAAAGAATCGATAGAAACCAAAATCTCGGATTGCATATTTTTTTTGTAATAACGGTATTTTGAGCACCGTGCGTTAATACAAATTTGTAATAAAAATTAATTTAGTAAAAAGTTAATAAAGTGCATCGTTCTCAAATTACACTCATTTTATAACTTTATTTTTCAAATCTCAGTTTTTAAATTAAAAAAAATAGTACCCATTTTGCAATACCGTTAACCGTGGTGACATTGATAGGATTTAAATTTATTTTTGGAATATTTTTTAACTGTCAATTCAAATAGTAACGTATTTAATTTGTACTCTTCATTTTGCTGAAAAATCTCAAACCTATCAAAGTCGAAATTGTGGAATTAAGACCAACGTTTCAAAAGGGTGCATTATTTTATATAACGCCATTTTAAAATGTTTGCTTGATTCTAAAATCGCAAAAATATTCGATTTTTCGATTTTTTTTAAATTACTTTTTTATTAAAAAAATGCATCTTGTTCAAAGATTTGTTGTCTGTTACGGATTTTTCTCAAAAGATGGCATTTTATGACAGTCAAAAAATAAAAAAATAAAAAAAAATCTAAAACATTTTTTAAGTAACAGAAAGTGTGTTTTAAAATATTTTTTGCAATTCCGTCATGAAACTTTTCACTTTTCCTGTCATTCTTGAACGACGAAATAGCCTACTTTTCTGTACCAAAAATAACAGAATCGATTAGCAACACTTTTCAAAATAAATGCTGAAAAGTAACACTTTTCAACATTATTTTGTTTTAAACGGCTTATTGTCAAAATACATGAACATTTGACTTATAATTCCACTTAAAGGGTGTTTTTCGGAAATGCAAAAAATATTGTATGGAGCTCGTAGCAAAAGTTGATCATTTCAGCACTTGTCATATTCATCCAACTCGGTGAACCTCGTTGGATAAACGTATGACTCGTGCTGAAAAAATCTTGTTTTTGCAACTTGTGGCATAAACTACTATTTTTCGGTTTGTTTCTTATTCATACAAATTTCAAAAATTAAATATTTTTGAATTTTAAATGCAATTTTTGTATGGACAGCAGCCAAATTTATATGGAAATTGAAATAGACAACTGATGATTCAAAATGGTATTTTTGGGCATACAAAAAGCACCCAAAAAGTATCAGCCAGACTAAAAAAATGTAAACAATAAAATTTGAGGAAAATTGCTCATATTTTAAATGCTGGATAAGGTTGCTTCAAATAAATATTAAATTGTTTTGACTAAATAATGGTACCGTTATCTGGGGCGAAACGGGACGCATGGGGCGAATGAGGACAGCTGTTTGAGCCTTGTTACTTGTTACATTTGGATATTTTTGATTAGTTTCGGATAGAACAGACACAGAACATCTAAAATAGTTTATCGTTTTCCAAATTTCAAGCTTTTAAGTGCTCTAAAAATTGCTGGCCCTATTCAGACTGTACTCTCGATTCACCCCATTTGACGGTAACAATATTTACAAAACCAACAAATTGTTGGTTCTTGATATAGTTCTTGATTTCATTTTCTCGCTCATTTTATGCGCATAATTTATTGCGCTTTCACCTGATCAGACACCGGCAACACTTGATGGCTAAGCTCTTATGCACACACATCAATTGCTTGCCCCAAAGTCAGCCAACTTTTTTCTTCATTAATATGACCATTTCGAGGGCTTATTAAATTTTCCAACGCTCAGACAAAGGTGAAGAAACCCAATAATCGTATAAGTGTTGTTTTGTGATGCTTTTTAAAGTTTTTTTTCTTTATTTTACCTCACAACTGCACGAAACTGCTACGGCCTCTAAAACTGGCCAGAAGTAATTTGAAGCAAGACTAGCACAACACAACAAAAATTGGTTCTATGCGAAACGATCCATGAACTCGCGCAAGCGCGCAATAACTGGCGCACATGTGTGGGCAGCCCCGTGATTCGATTCATCAAAACGCGCCACAGCATAAAAATTAAGCTTTTGCATTGCGCTGCTTATTGCTGGCGTATTGTTGTTGCGACGATTTGAGCCGGCTTCTTCGAAACTTCTTTCGTCCTGTGCGCTTCGGCGTTTTGGCCAACCCGACGATCAACTCCACGACGATCACGGCAGAGGTGGGAGGCGGCGTGAGGCGGGTCGAGCGCGAAAGTTTCTTCACGTCTTCGGAGCTTTTCTTCTTGGGCCGAGGGGAAGGGGACCGGGCTCTCCGAAGCTTGGCGCGTTTTCCCGAGCGTTGAGTATATATAGTCGGTGCAGTGGGTTTTTCAAATCAGTACCTACTTTGGTCTCGCTTATTCTATACACTTGAAGCGCACAATGCGAATGGTACGTAAAGGTTTTGGGGGGTGATCATCTACAGTGGTTGTGGTTTGGAGCAGCTGATCGTGTTTGTGTGGATTTGGAGTGAATTGCGTAAAAGTGCAACTTAATGGGCAGAATTGTGTAACAAGCAAAAATAGCAAAAAGATCAGCTCCAGTAGCTGCACAGTGATCGTGAACGGACTGTGAAGAATGTTTAAGTGCAAAACGAAACTTGGACTGCTCCCAGAACTCCATGGACTATCTAGCCCTCGTTGGCAGTGCAAAGTGACTCTCGGTTAATGTTTGGTTTTCTCTGCCCACCTCCCCCTTTTCAGATCATTGTTCCTTGTTGTCTTGCCCTGTTTGTGGCACTCGTCACATGCGAGGGTACTGCTGCGGAGGACAAAAAAGCAGAAGAAACCGAGATCGAGCCCAAGGAGTCGCAGAATGTGGAGAAACGTGGCATCTACGGGTCCATTGGCGACTACGGGCATGACTTTGGACATCATCACGAACACCACGAGCACATCAAAACCGTAACTATCGAGAAGAAGATCCCGGTGCCGTACACCGTGGAGAAGCACGTGCCCTACACCGTTGAGAAGAAGGTCCCGTACGAGGTCAAGTACGACATTCCCCAGCCCTACACCGTTGAGAAGAAGGTTCCGTTCACCGTCAAGGAGTACGTCAAGTACCCGGTGCACGTGCCAGCTCCTTACACCGTGGAAAAGAAGGTCCCGTACGAAGTGAAGGCAAGTTGAACGTTCTGGGGGATGGCGATCCGACGCCCATCCAGTTGTGGATACACCGTGGATAGAGGTTGCAGATTTGAAATAGTGCAATTGGTTCAAACACAACTTTTTGCTCTTTGTAATCAAAGATTCCTTTAAAATGAACAAGTGCTTTAAAAGTTCTTCAGTAAATGATAACTCTGTGATTTTTCATCAAATTTTTATAACGTGTTATAAACTATGTGATTTGGCATTATTCAAACACTAGAATTTCAATATGTCATAACTCAAAAATGAACCAATTCAACCAGTTCTGGCTTAAAATTCGAAATAAGTAGATTCCAAGTACCTGTAACAGTGTTGCCAACCTTCAGCAACAATAGTACTATTTCAAGACTTGCAATCCTATGCTTACGGTGACACCAAAGTTGGTCCATTTGGAAAACCCCAATAACCCTTGTTTTCCCTTCTGCAGGTTCCGGTCGACAAGCCCTATGAGGTGAAAGTTCATGTGCCGCAGCCCTACACCGTCGAGAAGAAGGTGCCGTACGAAGTGAAGGTGCACGTGCCAGTGCCCTACACCGTTGAGAAGAAGGTCCCATATGAGGTTAAGTACGAGGTCCCAGTCCCGAAGCCGTACACCGTCATCAAGAAGGTCCCGTATGAGGTCAAGGTCCCAGTTGACAAGCCCTACAAGGTCGAAGTCGAGAAGCCATACCCCGTCGAGGTCAAGAAGCCTTACCCAGTGGTCGTAGAGAAGAAGGTCCCGTACGAAGTGAAGGTCCCAGTCGACAAGCCATACAAGGTGGAAGTCGAGAAGCCATACCCCGTCGAAGTCAAGGTCCCAGTCCCGTCCCCGTACATTGTCGAAAAGAAGGTCCCGTACACCGTGGAGAAGCCAGTGCCCTATGAGGTTAAGGTCCCGGTCGACAAGCCTTTCCCGGTTTACAAGGAAATTAAGGTGCCTTACATCAAGGAGAAGCCCTACCCCGTGAAAGTACCAGTCCATGTGCCAGTCCATGTGCACAAAGAAGAACACCACCATGATCATTCCTTTGAGCATCACGATTTCCACTAAGCTAGACCACCATCATCCTATCCCTAACCCCAAAATCATCCGATCCCCTCCCGTCAACAATTTCCCGCCTAAACTGAACTGATTTTTTAGAACGTTCCTCCTGTGTATTTTGCAGTTTTTTACGAGCAAACCAATACGAATCATTTCATAAGTTTGTGATCTTAAATGTAGTTGTTAAAGCGAGCAATATTTTGTAGAGAGAAAGTGTGTTGACTTCTAAGAGCACTGTTCGCCCAAGTTGGCGGACGTTTTCGAGAAGTAAATCCGTTGTTAATTATTGTTTTTTTTTTTGTATAAATACCGATAGAGCAGCTAATCCTGTTACTTTATTGATATAATGGTTAATAGACCCGAGCCACGAAATTTGGAACTCCTTAAAGCTGTACCAAAAAAGAAAAGCAAAAAAATGTTATTTGTTACCTAGCAAACTTCCAATACTCTCACCCTCGAGAACCAAAAAACCCCCCATTTATGAGGTAAAATTGATCAAATTTCTCCACATTCGACACGATGCTAACTCTGAACCAACATGTGATATAAGTCATCTTTTAATTTCGAACAAAAAAGATAGAGAAAAAGGAGATAAATAAAAGAAACCGTAACTATGTGTCAAACTTTTGATCATTTTTACGGCATAAAAACTATAACAATGAAAACATGAAAGCGCCTTTTCCTTAATTGCTCGCGTGAAAGAAACACTTCCAACCAACCGGATCGTCTGGCAGCGCAGCTTCCTCATCAGTTACGGTTTTGCGGTCGTTACAAACCGCTCATCAGCGCGAAAACAATCTAACAGATAATCAAAATCGCGTGGCGTCCATAAAGCGTCCAATATTGGCCAACTAAAGCTTTCGAGCAAAAAAGAGGAGTTACATAAACAACATCTCTTCTCATGCACAATAACACCGGAGAGATTGGCGTCTGATCCAAGTCTGCTACCTTGCTACACCGCTGCCAACCCCCCGGTCACCGATGGCGAAATTGGAGCAAAGTTGTTGATCATAAATGGCTTACCACCACGTGGTCGTGGTGACGAAAGAAGAAAAAAAAAACACGTTTGGATGGGTAGTCGGTGAGTGCCACACTTTTTAAACCCCTGATGGTTTGACTAGCTTGCAACCCTGCTTAGAAGTTAGGATAGATAGTCAAACCAACGAGGTTCGTCCGTACCGTGGAGGGCCATTGACTTGGAGATGTTGCAATGCGCATGCTCAAGGGGGTGAACTAGCAGCAGCGACGGTGTGGTAAGTGGAGTGTAGCGCCAGCTTAGACTAGAGACTTGGGTAGTAGCGACTAAGTTAAGGACTTGGGAGGTGTGTGTGTGTAATTGCGAATTGCTCGCATAATGTGTGCCCGTAATGTGTGTCGTTTGTGAGTAGGTCGTTTACGTTGCGCAACACCCGTTGGATCGAGCGAGGCCGGGGTCTCGGGGTGGAATTAATGGGACACGAGTGGAGGTTGGGGGTTGCATGAAATATTGTTTAATTAGACGGTGAGCGGGTGCAACATTGGTAATCGCAACGTGTTAGCAAGGAGTGCTGTGAGGGTCAATTTGGGAACGTGTTGTTTGATTGATAATTTGAAGATTTAAGTCTAACTTAATCCACCTATGTGGTTGATGTCATCCTCACTTTAAACCGAAAATAGAACATTTTCATCTAAATTACTGAGATTATGTAGGCTTTAAAATTTTTATAAACATCACTTTAGTAGCCATAACCTGAGAAAGGGTTGTCAGTTCTTCAAAGTTTTTAAATCGTTGGAAACTGTTTAGCTTACAGAACGGATTTGTTAATTCAAATTCAGTGTTCGAAAAAAAAAAAAAAAACCATTCACACTTTGACCTTTTTGTTTGCTAGAAGGAATCTTCCACCCCAGGATTCGAACCGACAACCTTCGGATTGCGAGCCCAAGCGCTGACCAGCGACTCCACTGGAACAGACTTGGTTTGGAGTGTTGTTTGTATACTTATAAGGCGGAGATGACTCCTACAACTGGAATGACTTTCAAAATGGCCCAACAACAACAGCTTCGAATGACCGTACATTCGAATGATTCTAACGTATTCGAATTAAAAAAAAAAAAAAAAACAATTAAACGTCAACATTATTAAACAATATAAAACGTCAACATAAGCTGTCAAATTATGATGTCATTTCAATCTAATTGTTTGGCGATTTCAGAACACGTGGTTTCGTGCTTTCGTCAGCCGGCAGTCGTTCCAACTAGCGAGATCGGATTCACTTATTAGAATGCTGTTCCATTCGAATTAGTGAATTCGTTCTGTACTTATCTGAATGAGTCTCATAATAGTTCCACAAATCAGGGCCTTTATTCGAGAAAATTGTCTCAAATTACTAATTAGAAACATTCTCATTTGAATTAGTCTTCATTCTATAATTATTCAATATCCTGTTCCGGTCTAATTGAGGGGTTACATACATGTAGAAAATCCCAACATTTCATATTGCAGGAAATTATCTAAAAAACTAACTAAATCCACCTATGTGGTTGATGCCTTCCTCACTTTTTACCAAAAATGGGTATATGAGTGGTTTCATCATTTTTTTAGATCCAGAAAAAAAGAACACAATGTATAACTTATGTGGTCATAACTCGAGACAGGGTTGCCAGATCTTCAATGTTTTGTACTCATTGGAAAGGCCTTTCAATTACCTAACCAACGATGGGTTGGATGATGGATCCGGACATAGTTTACATACATTTAAGTGAGATCTGGCTTCAAAAAAGTACATAAATATCACTTAAGTGGTCATAACTCGAGACAGGGTTGCCAGATCTTCAATGTCTTGTACTCATTGGAAAGGCCTTTCAATTACCTAACCAACGATGGGTTGGATGATGGATCCGGACATAGTTTACATACATTTAAGTGAGATCCAGCTTCAAAAAAGTACATAAATATCACTTAAGTGGTCATAACTCGAGACAGGGTTGCCAGATCTTCAATGTCTTGGACTCATTGGAAAGGCCTTTCAATTACCTAACCAACGATGGGTCGGATGATGGATCCAGACATAGTTTACATACATTTAAGTGAGATCCGGCTTCAAAAAAGTACATAAATATCACTTAAGTGGTCATAACTCGAGACAGGGTTGCCAGATCTTCAATGTCTTGGACTCATTGGAAAGGCCTTTCAATTACCTAACCAACGATGGGTCGGATGATGGATCCGGACATCGTTTACATGCATATAATTGAGATCCGGGTATTTGTGAAAACACATTTTTATACATAACTTTTGAACTACTTATCGAAACTTCAAACAAGTCAATAGCGATGTATGAAACCCTAAACCAAGTCGAATGCAACTGGTTCGATCAAAATCGGTTCAGCCAGTGCTGAGAAAACTCAGTGAGAATTTTGGTCACATACATACATACACACACACATACACACACACATACACACACACATACACACACACATACACACACACACACACATACCCGTGAACCGTGGGGACAGGTGAGGGTCCCTGCGGAGCTTAGCTGCCAGCTACCGGGCGGGTTGCAGTTGGCGGATAGCTGTCGGCGATTGCATACATTCATTGCATCGCCCCCGGACCAGCAGCGGGAGGATGTCTAGGACGTGGCGGAATTGAACAAGGGCTCTGTTTAATTTCTTCGAAAAAAACCACATGGGTCCGTAAACACCTCTGTCAAGCGATCGAACGCCGCTATAAGTGTTTTAGCCCAAAACCTCACCAAACCCCGAATCCAAGATGTGACGCGACCCGTGTCGAGGGATGCATGGCTGGGGGGGTTCAACAAATTCCCAGTCGATAACGGAGCCTGTGGGGCACAGGGGCGCACCCCACACGTAATTTGCCCTTACTGCGGCACGGCAGGGCACTGGCGCAGCGGACCGTATTTCCCTAGCGACTCGTGGGATTCAAAATGAAGACAAGTGAAACAAACCAACAAAAGGGTCCCGATGCGCCCCAAGCATCGGAAAACACGGAGGTAGAAGAGGACGCAAACGTCGAAATGGCAGGAGGCGAGTCAAACGGCGGCGACACAGCAGGCGGAGTGGCGAGCGCGTTCCGTGGAAGCGGGAAGGTGTTGAGATCCCCAGTGTTGAACCAGGCGGCTGCTTCGAGTCAGCAGATAGGAGTAATTGGAGAGGAGACTCCCAAGTCATCCTTGTTGAACTTCGCCGGCAGTACCCCTCAGGACGGAGTCCTGCTCGGAAGGACCGCGTTGCAGGAGGTCAGGAGGAGGGTCAACGAACTCTTTGATTTCATCAAGGACAAAAACAACGTCCACACCAGAATCAAGCAGATGGTGAATGGAGTCAAGGCAGCCATGAATGCCGCAGAGCGCGAAAACAGCTCGCTGGTGGTGACGCGGAATTCACTGAAGCTCAGAGCTGAAAGAGCCGAAGAAACGCTGAACGCAAAACTGGAGGAGGAAGCGCTACGGGAGAAAGCACCTAAAACGCCGCCCGGCCCAAGCACAAAAAGGGACAGGGAAACGCCTGGAGAGGAGGAGGATGCAAAGAAGCAGAAGCAGGGGAATGGAGACAGTCCGGACCCGGCGAAGGAACCAGAACCAGACCCAGGGAAGGAGAAGGAATGGGAGAAGGTCAAGAAGAAGAAGCGGAAGAAAAAAGGGAAGCAGAACGAGGACACCCAAAAACCCAAGTTTCGCAGGGAGCGTAACAAAGGCGAGGCTTTGGTGGTCGAGGTGAAGGAAGGTGTTTCGTACGCAGACCTCCTCCGGAAAGTACGAACCGATCCGGAACTCAAGGAGCTTGGCGAGAACGTGGTTAAAACCAGGCGCACCCAAACCGGAGCGATGCTTTTTGAGCTGAAGAAGGATCCCGCGGTCAAGAGCTCAGCTTTTAAGTCCCTCGTCGAGAAAGCCGTAGGCTACGAGTCGAAGGTGAGAGCGCTATCACCGGAGACAACGATCGAGTGCAGGAACCTGGACGAGATCACGACGGAGGAAGAGCTAGAAGATGCGCTGATCGTTCTTCTGGATGACCGTACGACACCGATGGCAATCCGGTTGAGGAAAGCCTACGGCGGCACGCAAATTGCGTCGATCCGACTATCGACGCCTTCGGCGTCTAAGCTGCTGGAAACCGGCAAGGTCAAAGTAGGGTGGTCGGTGTGCCCACTGAGGCCTGTTCCTCGAATGACCCAGCAGATGACGAGGTGTTTCCGCTGTATGGGTTTCGGCCACCAGGCGAGAAATTGCGACGGTCCCGATCGAACCAACAGTTGCAGAAGGTGTGGTAGAGAAGGCCACATGGCAAGAGACTGCAAAAATCAGCCGAAGTGCGTGCTCTGTAAAGAAGGCGACGGCAATAGCCATGCGACGGGTGGCTTTAATTGCCCGGTGTACAAGAAGCTGGCCTCGGGCAAAAAGTAATGGAGGTGTCCCAGGTGAACCTCAATCACTGCGACACTGCACAGCAACTGCTGTGGCAGTCGACCGCGGAGACGGGGTGTGACGTGGCAATTATTGCAGAACCGTACCGAGTTCCACACGACAACGGAAACTGGGCCGCGGATACAGCAAGAATGGCGGCGATACACGTGATGGGGCGGTACCCCATACAGGAAGTGGTCTCGAGGGCGTTTGAAGGATTCGTGATCGCCAAAGTAAACGGAACCTTCTTCTGTAGCTGCTATGCTCCCCCAAGATGGACCTTGGAGCAGTTTCAGCAGATGCTGGATAGTCTGACCGATGAACTGATCGGACGAAGCCCGATCGTTATCGGAGGTGACTTCAACGCGTGGGCGGTCGAGTGGGGTAGCAGATGCACCAATGCTAGGGGGCATAGCCTAATGGAAGCTCTGGCAAAGCTAGACGTTAGGCTGGCGAATCGCGGAACCAGCAGTACCTTCCGCAAAGACGGTCGTGAGTCCATTATCGACGTTACGTTCTGTAGCCCGCGACTGGCGGCCGACATGAACTGGAGGGTGAGTGAGGACTATACCCATAGCGATCACCAAGCGATCCGGTACAGCATCGGGAGACGAGCCCCTGTACCAGATAGGAGCAGCCGGTCCTACGGAAGGAAATGGAAGCTGCAGTACTTCGACGAGGGTCTCTTCGTGGAAGCGCTCCATTGGTGTGAGGGTCCCCAAGACTTGAGTGCCGACGTGCTAACAGCACAACTGGTGACAGCATGCGACACAACCATGCCGCGGAGACTGGAGCCAAGGAACTGTCGTCGTCCAGCCTACTGGTGGAATGAAGAACTCGGTACCCTTCGGGCAAGTTGCCTCAGCGCCAGAAGACGAGTCCAGAGAGCAAGATCCGAAGCAACTAGAGAGGAGTGCAGAGAGGAGTACCGGTCTGCAAAGGCCGCGCTCAAGAAAGCGATCAAATGCAGCAAGACAAACTGCTTCAAGGAGTTATGCCAAGACGCTGATGCAAACCCTTGGGGGAGCGCATATCGTGTAGCGATGGCGAAGATCAGAGGCCCATCGATGGTGGCTGAAACGTGTCCCGACAAGCTGAAGGTCATTGTGGAAGGGCTCTTCCCAAGACATGACCCAACGACATGGCCTCCTACACCGTACAACGACGAAGGGGGTAGCAACGCCGAAGGTCATCTGATCACCAACGAGGAACTTGTGGCAGTAGCGAAGAGATTGAAGGTGAAGAAAGCTCCCGGCCCGGATGGAATCCCGAATTTCGCCCTGAAATCGGCGGTTCTAGCATTCCCGGACAGGTTTCGAACAGTCCTGCAGGAATGCCTGGACGAAGGACACTTCCCCGACCCGTGGAAGATTCAAAAGCTCGTGTTGCTGCCGAAGCCAGGCAAACCACTGGGGGACCCATCATCGTATAGGCCTATATGTTTGCTGGACACCCTCGGAAAGCTTCTGGAACGGATCATCCTTAACCGGCTGACCAAGTACACGGAGAGCGAGCATGGCTTAGCAGCGAGGCAGTTCGGCTTCCGTAAAGGGAGATCCACGGTGGACGCCATCCGGAAAGTGGTCGAGAAAGCCGACGAAGCGCGGAGGAAAAAACGCAGGGGGAACCGTTGCTGCGCAATAGTCACGATTGACGTCAAGAACGCGTTCAACAGTGCGAGCTGGGCGGCCATAGCAGCAGCGCTGCACAAAATGAAGGTGCCTGACTATTTGTGCAGGATCTTGAAGAGCTACTTCGAGAACCGCGTGCTGGTCTACGACACTGCCGATGGACAAAAAACCGTTGTTGTTACCGCGGGAGTTCCGCAGGGATCCATTCTGGGTTCAGCACTGTGGAATGGAATGTATGACGGAGTGTTGACACTGGGACTACCCAACGGCGTAGAGATTGTGGGCTTTGCAGACGACATAGTGCTGACGGTAACCGGCGAAAATGTCGAGGAGGTCGAAGTGCTGGCTATGGAGGCAATCGCAATGATCGAGAACTGGATGCTCGAGGTGAAGCTGCGGATCGCTCACCACAAGACGGAGATGGTGCTGGTTAGTAACCACAAGAAGGTGCAGCAGGCCCAGATACACGTTGGAGAACACGTCGTGCACTCGAAGAGAGCGCTCAAGTACCTCGGGGTGATGGTGGATGACCGGCTGAACTTCAACAGCCACGTCGATTACGCCTGCGAGAAGGCGGCTAAGGCGATCATGGCACTGTCGAGGATGATGCCGAACAACGCCGGACCCAGGAGCAGTAGGCGCCGCCTCTTGGCAAGTGTCGCGACGTCCATACTTAGGTACGGCGGACCGGTATGGTGGACGGCGCTGGGGACGAAGCGAAATCGAGCGCTGCTCGACAGAACGCAGAGACTGATGGCCATGCGGGTTGCAAGCGCGTACAGGACCATTTCGTCGGAAGCAGTTGGCGTCATAGCCGGAATGATCCCCATCGGCATCACACTGGAGGAGGACACCGTGCGCTACACCCGGAGAGGCACGAGAGGTATCCGGGAAGCTGCGAAAGCCGAATCGCTGGCAAGGTGGCAACGTGAGTGGGACACCACGGAGAAAGGCAGATGGACGCATCGGCTTATCCCGTCCGTATCCACGTGGGTGAGCAGAAGGCATGGAGAGGTCACCTTCCACCTCACACAGTTCCTGTCGGGCCATGGCTGCTTCAGGAAGTACCTGCACAGGTTTGGACATGCAGAGTCTCCTCTCTGTCCGGACTGCGTCGATTGCGAGGAAACACCGGAGCACGTGGTGTTCGCCTGCCCTCGCTTCGAGGCAGCGCGAAGCGAAATGCTGGCCATTATCGGAGCGGATACCAGCCCGGATAATGTGGTGCGAAGAATGTGCAGCGACATCGCCAAGTGGAATGCGGTCGTCGGAGCGGTGACGCAGATCACTTCGGCTCTCCAGCGGAAATGGAGAGACGATCAGAGGAGGAACGACTAGGAGCCTAGTCGAAAACCCACGAGTGTGGCTGTGAAGGAGAGCACGTTATGATGGTCGGCTCTACCAAATCGGTACACGTCTCGATGGTCACAGGAGTCGAGAACCCACGAGTGTGGCTGTGAAGGAGAGCACGTTATGACGGTTGGCTCTACCAAATCGGTACACGTCTCGATGGTCCAAGGAGAGGGCTGCATATGACTAGCCGATCAAAAGCAACGCGATTCTTGGGCGCGGTTAAACCCTCGCATGGACTCATATGTATGTAGGACAGGAAATGGTTCTAGCACCCGGCATGGATCCTGTAAGTAGACTAGTGCAGAAAATGCAACGCCTCCCCCCGAAGTTATACCGAAAGGTGGTCCCGGGGGGACAAGGGCACGGCGTTCAAGGACTGGTTTAGTGGGTCGGGAAAACTCTTTTTTTGTTTTCCCAACCCCACACTACCTGAGGAATGAATTCGCAGGTGTCTGGTAGCAGATTCCGACCTTGTAAAAAAAAAAAAAAAAAAAAAAAAAAAAAAAAAAAAAAAAAAAAAAAAAAAAAAAACACACATACACACACACACATACACACACATAGACATTTGTTCAATTTTCGATTCTGAGTAGATATGTGTACATGAAGGTGGGTCTAGGAGCTTTTAATAGAAAGTTCATTTTCAGAGCAGGATTATAGCCTTACCTCAGTGAGGAAGGCAAAATCAAATCATTCCTTCTACACTATAGCATCTACAGCGTTGCCTTGGCATTCTCGATTGCGAGATTCCTACTCTAAATTTGGTGTCCGAAGGTTTGGTTGTTGGGCAGTTGAAATTATTTAAATCTACTAAAAAGATGATTTTCAATCACTCCTGAAAGTTTCAAGAAGATATTTCGTGACAAAACTGAGTAAGAGACGATGCGCATGCGCAAAGCGAACGTCTTACTTTCTAATCGTTTTCTTTAAACACAGAGTTGATTATCTCGAGATGGTACAGACCAAATTGGCTGAAATTTGAGGTGAAGACTTTCAAGACATATCCAGTGTGCATTACGAAGCCCGATTTTTAAATTAAACTTTTTTTAATGAAAAAAATAAAAAACTTACAATTATCTTTTTTGAAAATAAACTTTTTGAAAATCGGCCTTCGTCATGCACGCGGAACAAAGGAACCACCGAAATTTTGAGCCAATTTAGTCAAAGCAGTGTTGAGATATCGTGACATCAGTTTTTTAAACTATCAAATCAAACATACCATATTAACAACCCCCGGATCTTTTGTGGTCTCTATTGCAAGTTTTTGCTCGAGCCTAGGAGTCCGAAGGCTTGAATGGGGAGAGCACCCAAACCACTTTCTACTCCAAGGAACCTCCCACCCCAGTGTTTGAACTGACGACCTTTGGATTGCGAGTCCAACCGCCGCCAGCGATTCCTCCGGAGTAGGTTTGGTTTGGTGTGTTGTTTGTACTTATGACATGGAGACGACTCCCACACCTGGAATGACTTAACGGCCTAACAACCAAGGCCGGGACCGACATTTTACTTCCTCATCCGATAGAAGGTTGGAGCAGATGGGAATCGAACCCAGAATCATCCGCTTACAAAGCGGACAGCGTAACCATTCGGCCACGCACTGCCACACACTGCTATTTTAAACTGGTATCTTCAAATAGCTATATCTCGCCAAAGATACAACCAAATGTCTTCAAATATGTTTTGGTAACAGATGAAAATGTACATTTTAATGTCCTGAAAACAGATTTGAAAAAGTTTAAAAGTGTGCTTATACCACCCTCGACGTTTTTGACGATTTCGTGTATGTAACCTCTTAAAAATGCGCTCTCTTCCGTGATAAATATTATTTATAAATATTTTTGCTCGCAAAAAAACGATTTTTTCAATATAATATATTTTTCGTTTAATTTTCATTAAAATGAATACTGGAATATGATTAGTGCGCTGACCACGGGGACGCGCTGTCTTGTTTTTGCATGCTCATTTTCATTTCTTTTGTGTCGCTGTTTGTGTGCTTGGGTGATTGGTTATTATAATTGAATAATGACATCATTAGCACAGTGCTTCTAGGGACGCGCAGTTCTGTTTTTTCGCGATAATTTTAGTCGTAAATGATCGTAAAATTTATTCCAACTGGCAGTTTTAGTATTCACTCATCAAACTATCGATTTTATGAAAAGTAAAGCGTCATTTATTTACTATTTTTGAAATTTGCTCGCGTTATCTAAATTGTAAAAACAGTAAAAATATACTGATAAGTCCAGCCCATAGCACTACTGCTCGGCTGGCACGCGTTCGATAAAAAAAACTTTTTAAATAATCAATTATCTATCTTTCCGCAGCCGGCTGCCTAAAATTTAAAATTTTCAACCGATAAATAAAATGCTCATGGTCACATCACTGCCACTCGTGAATCCTGACCTCATAACCATCTACTAACCCCCTTAAAACTCATGTGATACTTTGTCGGAGATGCAGTCGATTGAGCGGTCTCTATCACTCAAGTATCGGACTAACATTCCCATCAATTTCCCCGTGACCCTACCACTGGTCGTGGCCGGCGCCGGTATTGATCAGCATGATAGGGGCCTTTGAGAAGTTGCGAAGTGAGGAAAGATAGCACCCACTCATCTTCCACGGCTCGTGGATGTAACTTCTGGAAGTCCTGGTCAATAACGGAGTAGCAACTGCGGGTGGGCACCTATGCTTATGCTTATGCTTATGCTTATGCTTAAAATGAATACTGGAATATATCTGTCATTAACGACTTGTGGTTTCAGAGATATAAAATTTGAAAATAAAGGGTTTTCACAATTATCGCGAAAAAGGCAAAAATTTGTGATGGTGCCAAAATGTAGAGCCTTTTCCGATTTGTATAAAAATCAAAATTCTTGCTTATTTAAATGATATCAACAATCTCAGCAGATTTAAGTTTAATGGAGTGCTGATTCCTTTAATTTTTTAAACTACACAAACATAATTTATGCTAACTGTTTATGTCAACTGATTTGAAATAAGTGATTTAACAATATATTTACTACTTACAAAGCCAATGACTTCATCAAATCATATTTTTTAACAAAATAATTTCAGCATTTATTGAATCTTTTTTATATACGTAATAAAAAAGTCCTCAATAAATTCAAAATCTGTTCGCACTCCACCCCACAGAAATGCACGCATATGTTCAGCCAATTATCACATAATATATTGTCTTCGTTATGGCAACATATCAAACTGCGTTGCGTCGTGGAAGGATTCTCCGCAGCAAGTCACGGGAATCCCCTTCAAAGTCCTAGCGTTTGTAAACCACCACCGTTTGTTTGTTTGTTTGCATTGAGCCAATACCAAATTAATGACACTCTAACCTCAAACCAAGCTTTGGAAAAACTCGCTCCCAATCACATCGTACACACAGGCTGGATAATAGAGTGGTAAATTATATCCCTTTCGACTGACCCAGAGAACCATCAGGCATAGAATAACATTAATAAAATCATCATCGAATCGTTTTGTATCGGTTGGTTTTTCACAAAACCTCAACTCGCTCAACCCTAGTTCCTAGCACGTTAAGGGAAGGACCTCCCGGAGGAATCTGCCACTTCATCACGATTCCTGCAGCAGCAGCAGCCACAACAGTCAGTTGGTAATAAATTATCGAAACTTTTGTGGCGAGAAAATATTAGTCCTTCGAGGAAAGAGTGAATAATATAAACATTTATATTTTATTGTTCAGTCCCATTGAGGCAACCCCAGATGGTGGTGTGCACCCCAAGCATAAATCCGAGAGGACCCTCCGACTTCCGAGGACCAAACATTTCGCACCCAACCCGGAGGAACGGCGAATAAAAGTCCAATTGAATATAAACTGCTTTTTCGCGCTTTGAAAATGTGTATGGGACTCGATTTCCCATTCACTGATGGCAAAACAACAGACTGTCGCGGGACCGGAGAAAGAGGAAGTTTATTATTTTCAGATTTGACATAGTGTGAACAAGAAGATTTATCGCCACTTTTGGCCCCGCAGCGGCTCGAGCCGCAAAGGTGAGCCGTCGTAAGTGGCAGATCGGTGATGGGGTGGATGTGGAAACAAGAAATATTTATGGTTGGATAATTTCAAGGATTTCAGAACAATTTTCTAGAGTTTAGCATTTTTCTTCTACATTTTTTATTTTGTTAAACAAAGTGACGAACTGTAATTTTTTACACGGCGCTCACGCACACTATCAAAACAAACGTTATTTTTTTTTATGATCCACAGATCCAATGTCTCCTATGATTAGTGTTACCAAGTTGCCAGATAAATTTGCATTGTCAAATTTTTCGAGTGTCACTTTAAAAAAATATTTTTCTATTTCTTCCAGACTAAGTAAAATAATTATATATTGTTTATTTTGTAAAGCTATAATGTAAACAAAGTGAAAAAACATAATTTTTTAACATAATTTTGCGCATTAATTTGAGAAAAGTGGCGTTTCCTGATTTTTCTGCTAGATTTTTTCTTATTTTCAGACCTGTTAAGTGGTAACCCTACCACGGCATTTCAAGGCATTGACAAGATTTCACGGTCATGGGCAAATTTCTTGGATAACTAGACCTCATTAAAATTAGGAACTCTCAGAAAAAAATGATATGCGGAAAAAAAATCTTAACCTTTTTTTAAATACCAATAAAAGATATATTCTCAAAATATTTTGCTTTCGAATTTGAGATATTTTCGAATATTTTTTAGGGAATTCGAAAAGCAATGTTTGCGCTAGTTTGAGTTTCAGTTTTTTTGCAATTTCAAAATATTTCATGAAATCACTCTTGTAGAAAATATTTTCGATAAGCGGAGAAAATTGCCTACCGTTTAAAATTGTTGACTTATTTCAGCGGACTGCTGATTGTTTAGAAATAGCTTCGTTAAGTTTTTTTTTTAGAAAAGGTGTTTTTCCCAGAGTTACCTAATTAACCTGCATTTTTCATAGTTTTTGGGGAATTTCCTGCTCTTTTTGATATCAATATCAATTTAATAAACAATTTCTCCTGATCCTGAAATGTAAATCAATTTTAATATTTGATAATGTCCAAAACACGTTTTGTAACTTATTTAAAGTGTAAAGCCAAATTATGTGAAATAATTTTTATTGATCATGGTGGAAATTTTAACTACACAACACAATTCATTTTATTGATTGCCAGTCACATTACCAAATGGACCAAATGGAGTTAGGAACATTTTAAGGTTTATATTTGAACTACACGAATTCATCATGGCACAATAAAGATTCGATTATAAGAAGTAAAATTTTTGCGGGGACTTCGAAAAATCAACGATTGCAATAAAAACATAAACACATTTTCAGTGATTTTAAAAATACTTGAGTGGATTAGAAATTTTAAATTTAGTTTTACCTGTTTTTAAACATTTTCAAAAACATTTAAGAGTTTGAAGAACTCAAAAGGCATTGAAAGACATGTTCAAAGGTACCTTATTTTTTTAAAGGTTTACAATTTTTCATTAAATAAATAATCACAATCATTAAGGAATGTTTAGCAGAGCTCAATATTCATCGAACCACCCTAGCACCCATTAATTTCCCTTTCACCCCAGGCACCAACAAAGAGAGCAACGTGTTCTGCTGATGCCTGCTCGCACGCAATGAATCACTGTGCTGCTGCTGCCACTTCTTCCAAACTTCACCCGGAGAGGTCTTTGGCAAGTGATGTCCATGCAGCACGAACACACTGCTCGAGCGGGGCTGCTGAATTTGAAAGAGTGACTTACGATCCCCGATTTATACGAAACCCATCAACCTGGCCCGATTATAGGTCCACCTCAGACGACCGGAAGGAGGTTGCCCGGTGGCACTCCACTCAGTACACTCAGTAACACGAAATAGTTGTGTCATGATGATATATTTTGAAGTTTTGTTAAACAGGTAATTGTCATAAATATTTCGTCGCCGTCGTGCTAACTTGTCACACGTGCATTTTGGGCCAAATTGAGTTAAGAACGCCTTTTTGTGCAGCTAACAATGCCTCACCTTTTGACACACGTACACGTTAGGCTACCGTAAACATTTGTAATTATAGCTCGGGACTCCAACAACCAACTTCAACCAAACTTTGGGATAATGCACAGAATGTTCAGTAAAACAAAACGTGTTTGTTATTGTTTACAGTGCGTGCTCTAGTTTTTGTTTATTCAAGATCAAACATTAAAACGCGTTTTTCTCGAAACGTCGAAATGGCGGGTTCGACAAGATAGCCCGACGACGTCTTTTTGGTAAATAAATGTGATTTGAATGGAAAATTTTACAATTTTGTTGTTCTTGACCCTCTAAAACTGAATGAATCCATAAAGGTCCAAAAGTGTACCCAGTTGACCAGGCATGCACCATGCACCAAAACTTAATGTGACTTTTTCTCATCGACTGAGTGTTAAAAGGGAGAGGACTAGATGTTGATAGATTGGCCGTTTGACTGGACGATCTGGTTGGTTCAAGTCGCCGAGAGAAAGATATTGCAATCTGATTTGCCTCCAGGTGGTTCGAATCGCGTTTGTATTCATATCGGATGTGTTTGCATAATCCGGCGAATGAATATTGATCACTATGTCGTTTATAGTTTGAGCTCTCATTTTGATGAATTATGTAGCTGCCGCTGCTGCTGTTCGAATAGGGCATATTGATTGCTTAATTTGAGTGGTAGATTGGCTTTTGAAGCCTAAAGTATCATTTGCTCGTGTTAAGATTTGAGTTTCGTTTTTTCCCAAAGGTCTCTAGCCAAGGGCACAACAACAACCCCGGGCCAGGGAGTTGTTCTACAAGACTAATTCCATCTCCGATGACAAGTTCAACTCCGCGATGTTACACGTCCATCATCCGGGGCGGTGATACCGATCAGACACACGCCGGCGCTTGCTCGGTCCCTCGACCCAACGGAACATGAAAAAGGTCGGAACTTGCGACATATTAAGGTCGGTGTCTTTATCCATCTGCTAAGCGTCAACGCGTGCCCAACCAAGACAGTCCTCGTGCTGGCGTTCTACGCTCGGTTGGTGGCGTTACGAAACGTCGCTTTGTCGTACTCGCAAGACAGCAACGGGGAGGACCATTGAAACAAAGTTCCTTTTCGTCTACCGGGCGGGGTGTGTGTAACGTTGTAAGGGAGTCTCTGTAAAAATGTCATCTCAGAACCACCTAGCATAGTACTTAAATTTGTAAACTAAGTTTTTTTTTTTAAGTGTTCACAGAGAATCGCTCAAGAATCCACACTCCAGTGACTACAAAGTGCGCACATCCTTATCGATTGTCTCAGATCGCACACACTCTCACTTATCTTCCGTTTGTTCATGTTTGTTCTCGGGTGACTTCTCTGAAAAATTACCTACACTAAGGCTATTAAGGTAAATTATCCTTTTGGCCCGCTTTCGTCTCACTGGCAAAAAAGGACACGGAAAAAAGGATCTACCTTTTTTTTTTGTCCCTCAGACTTACAGACAGTGAGCAGGTGCTCAACATCTGAATCGCAAAAAAAACAACGATTCCCACATCGAATTACCCTCAATGACTCTCGAGAAAAAAAGGAACGAAGGTAATCCTTTTTTCCCATCAAGATCACGCCTCGGGAAAAAACCGGCCAATCGAAAATGAAAATCTCATTATAACCAGTTCGCCACCCACCAACCGACGCAGACGCCACCAGTGCGAAATCCCATGTCAAAACTCGTCACAATAATTTTTCCGACCAACTTTTCAGCTTTTCATGCGCTTGATTGTGCTTGGCGCGTTTCAATTTTCGCGCGCGCTCTCGGCGGCGAATTAAAATCTCCTTCTCTTTTCCCGCTCGGGTGGCGGCGCTGTCGAACCGAGGGGGTTTTCATTTCCCGACCATAATAGAATTCAATTATATTTTCACCATTTATTCATTTCGGTTGCGTGTTATCTCGTTGCGAGCAGGATTTCCAATTAAACCGAGCTGGTGGTGAAGTGGCTGGCCGGGCGCCAGGGAAAAAACGACGAGGGGTGGCGCAATGCTGGAAATGATAGTCTTTTTGAAACAGATTTTATAACAGAAGATTGTTAGTATTAAAAAAAGTCAGTTATTTTTTTTTGTTGCTTTATTCAAATTGATAATTCTTTAAGATTTTCTCCTCTAAATAAGGAAATTTGCATTGCTGTTTGTATTTTATGAAATTAATGTTAAAATTACAACCATTTTAATCACAAATCTTCGTTATAGGCAGTTTATGATATTGTCTAGAGCTGGCAGTAACTATCTAAGTTCACCTATTTCTAACACAATTGAAAAAGTATGCTTTTTGTTTTGAACTATTGATTTTTTTGTTGTATTTGTTTTAGCTTTCTTATAGAATATACTTTCTCATGTATCATCGTTTTGGATTGTTAATTGTACGTAAGGCTGGTACAATTTTATTTAAAGTTTTAGCCACCCCTCTTCAAAGTCGAACGGAAACACCTATAACTGAACTAATGTAAAATGAATTTTAAAACACTTTTTTAATTCAAATGTTGAGACTATGGTTTGTTTTTTTTTTTAAATTTAATGTAAAAAAATAAAAATAATTCTTCATCATTGTTGTGATTTTTTCAGTATTTCAACATATGCATAAATAGTCAGACTTCTAAAACATTTTTGTGAAATTTATATTCTTACAAAATATACGATTTTTGTTGTGAGTTTTTTAATTTTTCAACAATGAGAGGTTATTTAAAAAAACATTACTTCCAAATTTTTTTGAGTTTTTTTTATTCCTTAAAAACATATTTTTTTGTAACAAAATTGTGAGTTATCCCCTGTTTTGAAACATGAGCAGCTCTTTTATAATCAAAAATTCTGACTTCTATTTTTTCCATTCCATTCATTCAAAACAAGCTATTCTTAATTATGGTAATATATTTGTGAGTTTTTGTATTCTTTCATACATGAGCAGTTATTTAAAAAAAAGTATGAATTCTAAAATATTTGGTAAGTTTTCCTTTTCTTTAAAAGACATTATTCTGGATCAAGTCGTATTTCTATAAAAATTTCAGAACTTTTCCATTTAAAAAAAAACTATTCTTGCTCGCTGTTAAATTTTTGTAAATTTTTCATTCTTCCAAACATGAACTCTTCCAAAAAAGTCTGACCTCTAAAAAAAATTGTGATTGATTAAATTCTTTGAAAAGAAAATATTTCGTGATGGATGTAATATATTTTTTTTATTGTTTAAAACAAGCGTTTCTTGATCGTCGTAATTTTTTATTGATTTTTTCTATTCTTCAAAACATGAACAGTTCTTTTATAAAGTTGAGAGCTTTTTTCTCTCAAACATTAGCTTTTTTGAATAATAAGTCCAGCTTCTGAAATTAGTAAATTTTTATGTTTTTTTAAACAACTTCAAATTGACTGCCGCTATATTTTTGTGAGTTTTGCCATTCTTAAAAACATAAGCAGGTGCATTATTTTTTCAAAAACCTTTAATCTTAAAAAAAATTAAAATATACTGCTCTGTTTCAAGTTTTAAGCATGATATTCAAAAACTTTAGGCTATCAATTATAAACAATTTGCAAAATATCAATGAATTTATGAAAATTTTTATTTTTTCTGGATGTTGTTGTTGATTTTATTGGGGAAACTTTAACCCTATGGGTCATTCGCTCCCGAATTTTTTTTTTTTTTTTTTTCTGGATGGATGTTCCAAAATCAAAATTCGTACAATTATTAGATGGTCTAAATTTGATTAAAAATTCATAAATAAGCACTATGCAACGTATTCGATTTGTTTACAACCGATTTTACGGTTCTTAAATTGAAATTTAATTGTTTATCAATAATTATTTTCATTCCCCGACCTCTCTTCAATTTCCGAGAAACTTTGCTTCAAGGGGTAATGTTGGTCCCTGATCATAAATCTGAGGTCAACTTTTCGATATCTCGAGACGGTAGAGCGGCATGATCCATTTCATTTTTCAAGATGTTTACTAAGACACGTTTTTCAGTGATTTGTGGCTCGAAATAGTGAAGAAAAAGAAATTTGGTAACAAAAAAACCCTTTTGTAAAATTAGACGCCCGATTTGATGGCGTACTCAAAGTTTCAAAAAACTTATTGTTTTTTATCAAGAAAGTTAAAAAACAGTTTTAAGAAAGCTGCCAATTCCCGTTACTCAACTGTTAAAAATCAAGAGACATGTCATTTTATGGAAAATTCAATGTATGTATTGTATGGGGGTAATTCTCCGCCAACTCACATAGCAGTTGCCCCGACCCCTCTTCGATTTGCGTGAAACTTTGTCCTAAGGGGTAACTTTTGTCCCTGATCACGAATCCGAGGTCCGTTTTTTGATATCTCGTGACGGAGGGGCGGTACGACCCCTTCCATATTTGAACATGCGAAAAAAGAGGTGTTTTTCAATAATTTGCAGTCTGAATAGGTGATGAGATAGAAATTTGGTGTCAAAGGGACTTTTATGTGAAATTAGACGCCCTATTTGATGGCGTACTCAGAATTTCGAAAAAACGTATTTTTCATCGAAAAAAACACTAAAAACGTTTTAAAAATTCTCCCATTTTTCGTTACTCGACTGTAAAAAATTTTGGAACATGTCATTTTATGGGAAATTTAATGTTCTTTTCAAATCTACATTGTCCCAGAAGGGTCATTTTTTCATTTGGAACAAAATTTTTCATTTAAAAATTTCGTGTTTTTTCTAACTTTGCAGGGTTATTTTTAAGAGTGTAACAATGTTCTACAAAATTGTAGAGCAGACAATTACAAAAATTTTGATATATAGACATAAGGGGTTTGCTTATAAACATCACGAGTTATCGCGATTTTACGAAAAAAAGTTTTGAAAAAGTTGGTCGTCATCGATCATGGCCGTTCATGGTCACCCCCGACAGACACGGACGACGAAACAAAGTGAAACGCAAAAAGTAACTTTTTCAAAACTTTTTTTCGTAAAATCGCGATAACTCGTGATGTTTATAAGCAAACCCCTTATGTCTATAAATCAAAATTTTTGTAATTGTCTGCTCTACAACTTTGTAGAACATTGTTACACTCTAAAAAATAATCCTGCAAAGTTAGAAAAAACACGAAATTTTAAAATGAAAAATTTTGTTCTAAATAAAAAAATGACCCTTCTGGGTCAATGTAGATTCGAAAAGTACATTAAATTTCCCATAAAATGACATGTTCCAAAAATTTTTACAGTCGAGTAACGGAAAATGGGAGAATTTTTTAAACGTTTTTAGTGTTTTTTTCGATGAAAAATACGTTTTTTCGGAATTCTGAGTACGCCATCAAATCGGGCGTCTAATTCTACATAAAAGTCCCTTTGACACCAAATTTCTATCTCATCGCCGTTTCAGGCTGCAAATTATTGAAAAATACCTCTTTTTTCGCATGTTCAAAAATTGAAGGGGTCGTACCGCCCCTCCGTCACGAGATATCAAAAAACGGACCTCGGATTCGTGATCAGGGACAAAAGTTACCCCTTAGGACAAAGTTTCACGCAAATCGAAGAGGGGTCAGGGCAACTTTTCCCGATTTCGTGTGAGTTGGTAGAGAATTACCCATGGGAAATTCAATATATTGATTTATATTTTTCACGAGTTATCAGAATTTTACGAAAAAGCTTTTTGATTCTATTTTAATTGTAACTGCATTCGTTTGAATTAATTTTACATATGGGTCATTCCATCTCAACTGTGCACGAAAAAGTGCGAATTTGAAAATTACCCTCTCCGATCCTGCTCAAATTTGGCAGAGCTGTTGATACTATCAAAACATGCAAGAATCCCGAATTTCATCCAAATCGGACCATCCCCTCCATTTTTGTACCTCCCCAAAAAATCGACTTTTTGGCGATTTTTGACCAAACCTCCTAGTTTCAAACGACAATAACTCAGGAACCACAAATCTTAGAGGGTCGGTCTTAGACTCAATTTTGAAGGAAATTGGACGTAGAATCCATTTCCGTGATCAAAATTTTGATTAATTTATTTTTTCTACCTGTATTGCGCAATTGAAAACTTTAAACGGTCGTATCTCAAAACACCCCAACTTATTTTTTTTATTTGACCTCACCATCGTGTTCCCCGGCCAATTTTACATAAGAATCACTTATCGACAAAAATGAATATTTTTCGTTCCAGAGATATTGAATTTTAAAGTTTTGTGTTTTCGAGATTACCTACATCAGCTTCATTCGCCACATCTGCTAAAAGCACACAGGCGGGCTGATCAATAACTGCTACCTGGTGTTCTGGGAGATGATTAATTTAATTTATATTTTTATAATTTTACGCAAATAGTTATTCATATAGCTAATACCTAGAAATTCTAGTATGTTTGGCAGGTTAAGTCCTCGCTCCTAGTTTCGTCCAATTTACTCATTTGCACTATTTAAACAACAAATTTTGCAAAACTTTTGATAGAAACTTGCTTGTTCACTTATTATTGAGCTATTTATCACTCGATTGAATGCCAAAGCGCTGATATGGCAACAGTAGAGGTACGCTGGAACTAGATGCTGTTCCCCTCTCTTGATCAATCTATTTTTGTGAAAGGAATATTTATTGGGTAATTTTACGTGTTGTTTTTGTTTTAGAGTACCTCCGAGGCCATGACTAGGGCCTTTATCATGGGCGGTAGCAAAATAGTGCCATTCAGCAAAAACCCCAAAACCTGCTTTATTATTATTATTATTATTATTATAGTTTATTAGTGACACTTTACCATAATTTGGCAAATCCGATTTATGATTTAAAAGATTGATCATATTAAATCAATTTTTATATTGTGAGCCAGCTCCATTTAATTAAAAGAATCCAAGATTGATATAAGAAAAAATACTGTTGTTCGGACGGTGTCGAAATCATCGCAACTTAATTAGGGGAATTAGCCGCTTTGCAGCAGATCAAACTTTGTGATTTTCTTACATTTTTCAGTTTTATACTTTCCATAAATCCTTTTCCTGCTCCTTGTGATCGTCCTTCACTAGAGTACAACGAATACACAAATTTTATAAATTTTAGTTCATATTTTTTACTCAGTAATGTATCGTGCACTTATTGTTCAGTGTTACTAACAAGATTAATTGCATTTTCCTGCTCGCTCCGTCGGAATCTTATTCTGCCCTTTACTGTGCGCGTTATTGCTCTGTCCTATGGGTTAGCACAGAAATTCACTTCATTCATTGTTTTTGAGCACATTCGTGATTCAACTCCAGTTTCCTACAGTGTTATACAGTCAATTTTTGTCCAATTTGATAAAGATTATTTATGATGAAATATTATTTCAATAAATGGCCAGGTAGCAGTTATTGATCAGCCCGCCTGTGTGCTTCTAGCAGATGCGGCGAATGAAGCTGATGTAGGTAATCTCGAAAACACAAAACTTTAAAATTCGATATCTCTGGAACGAAACATATTCATTTTTGTCGATAAGTGATTCTTATGTAAAATTGGCCGGGGAACACGATGGTGAGGTCAAATAAAAAAAATAAGTTGGGGTGTTTTGAGATACGACCGTTTAAAGTTTTCAATTGCGCAATACAGGTAGAAAAAATAAATTAATCAAAATTTTGATCACGGAAATGGATTCTACGTCCAATTTCCTTCAAAATTGAGTCTAAGACCGACCCTCTAAGATTTGTGGTTCCTGAGTTATTGTCGTTTGAAACTAGGAGGTTTGGTCAAAAATCGCCAAAAAGTCGATTTTTTGGGGAGGTACAAAAATGGAGGGGGTGGTCCGATTTGGATGAAATTCCGGATTCTTGCATGTTTTGATAGTATCAACAGCCCTGCCAAATTTGAGCAGGATCGGAGAGGGTAATTTTCAAATGCTGTTCCGCTTCAGATGGAATGACCCATATCTGAAGT